>NC_056726.1:824858539-825031039 GCF_019279795.1 Protopterus annectens
CCACACAGAAACTTTACACATTACCCTTCTTAAACCAGAACCTGCTGTAAGATATACTATCACCTAACTATGTTACTGTTAACCATTTTAACTGCCCTGCTAGTAATACTTACACACACATCACTTTCAGCCTCTATCCCAAACACACTTTCCTCCTCACATACCACAGCTACCACCTACCATTCACATCTTGATAGCTTTGCAAACATTTCTCCACAAATATTTCTCTATAACTTACCCTACCACTCAGCTGCAGGACTCCTTTACACAGATTATAGTAAACCTTCCCTCACCCCTGTAATATATACCTACCCCAAAAGACTTAAGACACCATTTTCCTATCTAATCTCTTTATTGCTACAATGTGGCAACATACACCCCAACCCAGGACCAAAAGAACAGAGCAAACTCTAAAAATCTGAATCTTATGACCCATAACATTAGAAACCTTCGGAACAAAATATCCCCTTTGCATGCCTGGATACACTAATACAAATCTGACATTTTAGCCCTAACAAAAACATGGCTAAAGCCTGATATAAAGGACTCTGAACTGACACCTCCTAATTACAAAATAATCAGACTAGACATAAACCATAAGAGAGGCGGAGGCATAGCACTACTATACCCTGATACCCTTAATATTATGCTACATACTAACTTTACCCCTACTTTTTCATCAGCGCAAATGTTCATATCCTCCCTAAGTCTCAGTAATACCAAACAAATCTGTATCATTGTGCTCTACATTCCCCCAGGAGAAAATATTCCTATACTGGGCTACCCAAACTATTAAACATGAGACTATTATTTTAGGAGGCATCAACATAGACAGGCAATCTCTAACATCACAACTACCAACAAATAACATCAACCTTTACAGCTTCTCTCAACTTATCAACTCCCCACTAGAGACACTCATCAATCTACCATAGACTGTATCTTGGCATCTCATCCTTCAAACTTTATATCCACTGTACTGTTCCTAACAGGCTAGGAAACCACCTTCCTGCTTTTGCCACTAGAGCTACCACACACTTACCTAAAACACTCACCCTAAAATCTGTCCTCAACATTGCTAACTTCTCTATAGACAAATTCAGTTAACTACTTAATAAACCTAATTGGTCACCATTAAAACATCTACCATTAAATGATGCTCTGCACTACTTCAACAACTGTTTCCTAATTTTACTTGACATGCTTGGACCAATATGCACTAAGTGAATTAGAAAGAACTCTGTCACCTGGCTTACCATAGGATGTAAACATTTAATAAAAAATAGGGATGAGGCCTGGAATATTTGGAAGCAAAATAAAAGACAAACAGGTCTGATACTTTTCAAACAGCTGTGTAATAAAGTAAAAAGACAGGTTACTACACCCACCTACAAAATGACCACAAAACCAATCCAAACAATTCAGGACTTTAATCTCAAGCTTACTTAAACCAGGATGAAAAAAAAAAACACCACAGCTCTTCTCCCAATACATTGCCTTCTCAATTAGCCAATGATTTCAACAACCATTTCATAAAATCCATAGCTGATTTCATCTCTAAATTCCCCTATACCAGCATCCCTCCTCTTCCTACTCTGCTACCCATGGCAGCACTCCTTCATCTAGTACTGACCCCCTCCACCTCAATGGCCCAAAACCTCTTTCTATGAACTTGAACTCTTTCTCACTACAACCAATACCTACTATCCTCATAAAAAGACTACTGAATAGATTTAAACCCTGCTCTGCCTCTGTAGACAACCTCCATCCTCAATACCTAAAATTAGCTGCTGACTCTATTGCTTACCCCATTAGCATCCTGCTTAATTGATCTATATCTGAATAATTAGTGCTACCCATCTGGAAAACTTCCCACGTTATTCCTGTTCACAAAGAGGGGTGACTCCTTTGATATTGCCAACTTCCAACCCACAGCCATACTTTCTCCCATCTCTAAAATACTTGAAAAATGTATTCATAAGCAACACATGAAATGCCTGCTATAAAACAACCTTCTTTCCAATAACCAACATGGTTTCTGGCTAGGTCACAACACATTAACAGCCTTTCTATCCTTTACAGAATCTGTAAATAGAGCTAAAGATTCAGGTAACCTTGTATCAGCTCTATTTCTCGACTTTTCAAAGGCATTTGACACTATATCACATTCCTTACTCCTGGACAGGCTGTCTTTTTTAGGCCTTATCACTCCCAACTTACAATGGCTCCACAGTTACTTACATGATTGAAAACTAGCAGTACAATGGTCAAATAACATCTCTCCCTTTCTTCTTAACCTTGGAGTACCACAAGGTTCTATCCTTGGACCTCTCCTTTTCGATAAATTCACAATGACCTCTCATTCAATATGCAGATGATTCCACTTCTCCCACACCATCCCGTCTTCCCCCACCATACAGCAAACATTCTCTGCCTTTAAATCCTGGCTTACTTTCACCCTATCAATCTAAAGCAATTAAAAATACACTCCGCTGACAACATCACTATAGAAATAATGCACCACCATACCTCTCGACTGCCCAGATTTTCGCAGAATGGCCAGATTTTTGCTGCATATTTTTGGTCTGTTCCTCATAAATGTTGTGGTTTTCTAGCAAATCACTGGCAAATCATTGAGGATGGAGGTCACAAAATAATGACAGGCATTTGAATTTCAGACTTTATACCCTTTAGAAAATTCATGCTAATTGAAAACCTGTTATTCTATGAACTTTCTAAGTTCATAAGAGGACAATTCAAAAATTGTCTCTATTTTTGGCCTTTGTCCCCCCATTATTTATGGCTTTGTCCAGATTTCTTGCTTTAAGAGGTTGAAAGGTATGCTTACCACACAAAACTGCTATATGTTATCATAGATGATCACTTAAAATGCGATCTCCATGTTCAACAAACATTAAAAAAAAAGCAGAAACTTAGAATACTCTACCGAAACAAACACTACCTTAACTCATCTAGCAGAATTACTCTGGCCAAAACTTTCCTCCTACCATCCCATCCCTTCTCACAAACTTACAGACATCCATTAGATCCAAAATGGAACACTGTTATAACAAAGTGGTCAAGTTTGCCACAAACTCTAAAACTAAGAAACATGGCTTTACATTCTTACACATATTTAACTGGCTAGATTTCCCCAATCACCTACTGTTTGTGCATTTAACAGCATTACACAATATACTTTACAAGCCTCTCACCTGCCCAGCTCTGAACTACATCATCATCAAACCCTATTATACTAACAGGTCCAAAAATAAAAGAGTTCTCTCGATCTCCAAACCTTCTAGAACATCTGGACAGAGCCTATACTCTCACACTGTTGCTAAAGCATGGAACTTACTCCAGCTACCTACAAGAAATATTTCTAACCTAGTTGCCTTCAAAACCTCCCTAAAACAGTACCTAACCAACTCTTGGCTGTGCACATGCTCTGTTCCTTACTAATCCCCTCCTCTGTCTCCCTACTTTTTTCCAATACTAGCTTTTTCCACCTTCTCTGTCTTATATCAACTAACCCTACAAAGAAAGAAATAAATATACTTGAATATTAAGCATGATATGTAAATATATTGTTACCATCTTACATGTTGCTTTTTATGAGTATCTGTCTCCTCATAGAGTGTCTACTGCCTTGCAATTCACTGTTTGCACACTTCCTTTTGTATTGCTACCTATAAAGTCTGTACATTAAAATATTTTTATGTCTGTACATTTGTGTATCTTATTGTGATGTTCTGTTTATGTTTTGTTCATGCTCTGTTTTGTAAATCTTTGTAAATTTGACTCTGTTTATAAAATTGTATACATTAGATTCTGTATTTGGAGCTTTTCTCCCAAGGCCTCCACTGAAAATGGGTTCTTTTTGACTCAATTGGACCATCCCGGTAAACAAATGTCAAATAAATAAAATAAACCAATGAATAAAACTAAAACAACAGCCCCAACTTTGGTATCATCTGGGAAATACAAGTGCCAAAAGCTTCAGTTACCAGAAAGTGATAAAAACAATAAATAAAACTGGCCCCAGTATGGACCATTGAGGAAAACCAAAAGGTGTAATTTTTGGTGATGACTATATATCTCTTGATTATAACTTGAATAATTCATTGCTCTAGTTATCCATCCAAAGGGTGAGATGTTTGTATTGAGTTGCAGTTTGTCCTTCTTCACTGTCATCTTAGAACTTTTAATTTTCTTACCCCCTTTGTCTACTTGGACACTGTGTCTTTACCAGTACATATCTCTTGCTTTGTCCTCTAAATGCCTTGTATTACCTCTACAATTTCCAGGGCTGAATTCTCTTTTCTTGCCTCTCCTCTAATTCCATTTTTCCACTTGTAAACACCTCAACATGGTATAATGTTTGTACATGGTATCTATTTTTGTTACTAGTTTGTATTACCTTTTTTGTTCCACTGGTGGTTGTAATTGTTATATTTTTGTTGCTAATGTTTTAATCACAACCTGGGCTAATCCTGCAATTGGTTATGCAGTGATCTACCCAAGCAACTAAAATATAAATACATGTAAATAAAATAAATAAAATAAAATATAAAACTTCCTAACCCAGATCTGACTTCACAATGGAATATTCCAGAAAATGTCTTTGGTAGATCAGGCAATATCCAGAGCATCAATAACCTTGGTATAAAAAGAAAAATCAGATTTGTAAAACAATGATGTGGTATGCATAAACTCAGGTTGGTAGATATCCTGAATTTGAAGTATAAATGCTGGCCTGCACTTGATCATCACTGTCTCAAACGTCAGACTTACATCACTGGTAAGGCTGATGGGCTAGTATGTTTGTCAGCAGCTTTATGAATGGGTATAACATCTGTTTTTTTTTTTTTTTTTAGACTGTTGGCAAATGACAGACAGCCAAAGACTGCTTAATAAGATACTACAAGACAGCTACCAAATGTTGGCTGTTTTTCTCAATAAGATGCCAAGAATGTTGTTAAAGCTAGGAGAAGAGTTGGGCATGGAACCCATTACCCAATGTAAGTTATGGCAGGAAAGATGTTATGTGTTATCTCATAATACATCAGCAATTTTGAACATTGCAAAGAAGATGGCCATCAGAATACATAAGTAAAAACCTCTGCAACAGAAACATTTGTGCTTATGTATTTAGTATGTAATCTGAGATGGATGGAATCCACAATAACTTTTGAAGAGCTGTAATTGCAGGTGTAAAATACCTTAGGGCTCGTACTGATGCCACACTTCTGAGCACTGGACATTCTTCTTAACATGAGAAATAGATAGTCTGTATCTTCAAAACTTAATTTCAGATGAAAACATTTTGCAAATTCTCCACTAATATTCTTTTTATATATAATTTCTGAATATTTTTATTCTACCAAATGTGTTTACTGTACCAAAAATTGTAGGCATCATTTTAAGGTGCACAATTTGCTATTAAGTAGTAGAACTGTTATAACATATAGATTAGCTATAAAAATTATCTTGGGAGACCATTGAAAGTTGACAATCCCATTTTTATAGGTCATTATATATTTTTTAATCAGCCTGATAGTATTTCCTCTCATAGCTGTAGTACGACTTAAATTTAAGATGGTAGGTGGGTGTATGTAGACAACCCAGGATACAGTGGTGATCAAAGTTGTAAAGCTGGTAAAAGGGTTCAGTTATAGGTGCCTTAAATTATAATGTACACAGATAATATCTAGAATGAACTTTTTTATTTAAACAATAGTTTATTCAGAATAATATAAGCGTAATAATTGATTCACTGTATTAGAAAACATAACAACATTCTTGTATTAAAAGTTAATTAGTATGAGCCCAATTATCTACTATTCCTCATAATGTAGTTGCATTCTTTTCTTTTTTGTCAAGAAGAATATTTTTTTTATATCAAGGATATTGTGTAGTTCGCATGGATTGTGAGCTTTTCACTTTATACCAGAGTGCTTTACATCCATTCAGTAAATTATTATTATATATCCTAACAAAAAAGACTGATTTTAGCCTCTAGTATTCATAAAGCTTAATTTAATATACATTCTGAATTTCTTTGTTTAGTAATAGTATTTTTGCACCATCTTTACAAAATGTAATTTTAAACAAACTAATTTAAACTTTATAATGAGCATGTTTGCATTAGTTTGTCTTTTCTCTTATTTTTATTTCTTTATTAACAAACAGCAACCAGACAGCACGCATTCAATTAACCTAAAAACACATAAAACAAATAAATGATTATATTTCCCAGAATCGCTGACACTGGCATAAAAAAAATTGACCACAAATGGTCAACGCTGAAAAAAATAAATAAATAAAGTTTTATGCTGCTCTCGCCACACCAACTACTAATTATATATACCAACACTGAGATTGTAAAACAGTGGGGAAAGGGCAAAATTCCACTCCCAACTGCATAGTGATCCCCCAAATCAAATGCCAGCACCCTGCAATGACCTGGCTTGATAAAAATGTTTCTTCCAAAACAATTAATGTACTGAATATATGAAGAAACACACTGAACCCAAATAAACATATAACATGTAGGCTGGCCTCAACAGTGGATATTACATGTAGCTGCCAGTGAGCCAAACCCTAGTGTATAGTGAAGTGCCCAGACTGGAACAACAAGAGGCTAAACAAACTGCTCCTCAAACATCAGCAACATATATTCACTTCTCCCTTTCTATTTCCTTTATTTCTACAAACACTATCCAAAGGGTAGATGAATCCTTGAGTGATACCACTCCCCGTCTTCTCTTAATTTCATTAGAAATATAGTATAACCTTGGGGTTTAACACCATTGAATCTTCCCAAATTGCTCTAATCACTGCCTGGAAATCCTGCTTAAACTTCTGGAGTTTTACGCATTCCCAAAAATATGAATATAATGTCTTATCCTATCCTTCTCACATCTCCAGCAGTTGGGAATCACAACATCCTAGCCTCTCTTGCAGTGGTATAAGAAGGCTTAGAAAGGCATTGCCACTCCTAAAACTTATAGTTCTTGATTTTGTTGCTTACCTTATGAGTCTAATCAACCTAAACCAGTGATTCTGTGAAATACTACAAGGAAGATTCCAGTCTCATGTCACCGTGTATCTATCTGACACCTGTACCTTAACATCACACTATATTCTGTACACTTCTGATATTAACCTTGTGCCCATAGGGATCTGCCTTTTAGCCTCTGTAATCCATCTTAGTGGGCAGGGTCTCTAATTCTTCATAACAGACCCCAATTGCAAATTCTATGATGTGTCATATAAACATTATCACAGTCTCCTATCTGAGAAGCTCTGGGCTACTTTTCATAAAACTCCTCCCTATTAACTAGGCATGAATCCACAAAAATAGCCTTCCATAATTTAGGTCGGTCTTTACCAGTTGTTTCATGTATAAGTGTAGATGCTAAGGCTCGGGTGTTTCCTTATTGGGAGAAGTTCCTTTGTCCAACTGACTCCCCTAATTAGTTTCAAAGTGCCTTTAACTACTGTCAGTACTTGCTGAATTTGGTATAATCTTTCTCTTGCCATCTTTGAGCCTCGGTTAGCCACCCTTCTCCCATAAATCCTCAAATCCTTCAGAACTCTCTCTCTCTCTCTCTCTCTCTCTATATATATATATATATATATATATATATACCTTTCCAAAAAGCACTAACTTGTGGGCTTAATCAGTTTGTAGAACACTTCAGGTATATATGCCAGATATACACATTAAAATATGGGGGTCCCAGTCCCACCTTCGCTGCAACAAGAGTTAGATATGTCCATTGAACCCTAGGCTTTTTCTTTCCCCAGATGAAATCGGATAATGATTTCCTCAGTTTGCTGAGGGTTTTGTCACTGGAAGAACTGGACTACCACTCAAAATAAACACCACCCATAGAAGAATAAACTACTGGACTGCCTAACGTCTCTGTGGACATCCAAGATGACATTCTTCCATTTACTTGTGAGTTCATTGACTTTACATAAAACATTTAAGAATATCTAAGACCTTCTCCTAATGCAGGACCTAATTTTAGCCTTTGATATATGATACATCACCCTCGTTTGGTAAATAATTATATTTTTGCTTAAGTGCCCATAATGGTGTATAATTTACAGCAAAGGGTGCTGTCTTGTATAGGTTCAGTTTGTAACCTGGCAGCTTATTGAAACTATCCACCTTTGCATGATTGTAGTCTGGATCCTTCTCAGGATTTATACAACGTATCACTAGATCATAGAACGAAGGGTAACATGCAAATTCCCCAACCTCAGCCCTTCAAATAAAGCCTTCCTAATGGCTTGCACAAATGGCTCAATATATAACTCAAATACTAGTGGAGACATTGGGCAACCCTGGAGGGACCATCTTGAGACACAGAACACTGGGGACAATTCTAACAGCACCTACACCTTAGCTGTTATAATACAGCCATTCCAACAACTTATTAGGAAACTCATCCATCTCAAAAGGGAAAACAAATAATCCAATTTAACTATGATGATGGCCTTCTCTGCATTATAACTCAGAAGAATAACTAGAAGCTGATGATGTCTTCTTTCAGCCTCTGCTATTAAACCCATCATCTTGATTAAATTATCAGCTGCATTTCTTCCTTTAACAGTTCTGATTCCCAGGTATTAATTCAGACAACATACTGTGGAGTCTCTTGGGTACAATTAACAAAACTTATAATCATGGTTTTGTATTAAAATGGGTCAATAAGACTGTAGAAGTGATGGATCTTTTCCCTGCTTAGATATAACTATCACTATGGCCTCTCTCTCGCTCCAAGAGGGTGGAATATTCACTGTCTCCAGAATGTCATTAAACCATTTTACTGAACTTAGCACAACTGTTCCTTTTGCTGAAACATATATCTCCACAGGGAGACCATCTGGGCCTACAGTCCTTCCCCTCTTGGCTGCTGCAAAACTCACTCTGCCTCTTCTTCAGTTATCTGAGATACTAACCTATGAATCTCTGCCTCTGTAGACTAGCACATTTTTACTTTTCTTAAGTAGTTCCCCCAGATGAGGGGACCTGTTTTTCTCCTCCCCTTCTTGCCTAGTTTGGAAAAAATCCTGAAAAACCTGCACTATCTTGGATGGGTCAAATATTAAGAGATCGTTGGGTCTCTTCCTAATTTTTACTACCACCTTTCATCCTGCTTGGATTTGAGTTTAATTGCCATGTATTGCATGCTTGCTGGGGATGAATCACAGTCTAAACATTGCAAAGAGAGTTTTGCTTGCTCTATTTCATAGTCCAGCAGCCCAGATGAGTATTCCCTTTCAACTATTAATTCCCCTCACATTTTCTCATGTTTCATATGCAATAGGGTATTGTGTGCAACTGCAACCTTTCCTTTGCTAATAACAAATGTTGTTTTATCCTCCTATTCAAATACTGACACAAACTAATTTGAAACTCTTCCTTTCTTCTCTATATATGACATTGCCCTCTCTGTACCTCCCATATCCTGTACAAAAAACTACTAATTCCTTTCAATTATAGGGGTTCTTACACACCTGGGTGAAATACTTCCAGTGTATCTCCTTTGTCCTTTTTCCCCTCCAGTTCTAAAATTACTGGTGAATAAGACTCTATCTTTGGTAAGTAAAATAAATCCTTGCATACATAACAATGTTCTTTACAAATCTTATTTATTTATTTTTTATCTATTTATTGATAAAGTAAGTCCCAGTAGGGTCAAAGCCTCTTTTCAATGGGGAGACCTGAAGTGGTATTTATACTACTTGGGGAAATTTGACCAGGGCATCAGAGAACTTCTCTTGCTCTTAGGCATAGGGGAAAGCATTGTGTCTGATGCTATCATCTTCTGATTTCTGTTCCAGGAGGAAAGACTGCCCAGAGAAACTGGAGGGAGAATGGCAGCTTTTAACCAGCAAAAAGCTATGGAGAATGGAGTTGGGATTAGGGAGATGTTGAAATTTGCAGTAGAGAAGTGAGCAGATGAGGTGGGGGAGGAGAGATAATTTATATTGGAGGAGAAGGAGAAAATGGAGAGGAAAAATATACTGGAGGGTGCAGCAGAAGTAATGGCTTTGGAAGACCTGTTTCAGAGAAAACTGTTTGAGGGTGAGACAGAGAGACAGCAGGAATGTGCTATTACAACTCTTCAATCCTGAGAGTTGCCAGATGATTATTAAAAAGACTTAATCAACCAAATTGAGCTGGAAAGTGTGGTAGCAGCATCCTGGGGTGAGATAATGAAAAAAATCCAAGAAGACGAAGTAGTGGAAGAAACAATAGAGAGGAAATCATATGCATCTGCAGTAAAGGAAGTAGAAAAGAAGGTTGAGCATGTGAAGAAGACAAAAATATGTATCATAAGAATCAGCAGTAAAAAAGGACTAATGGGTATAAAGTCTGGGACTTACTAATTGCACCATTGGGTGTTTCATCCACTGAAGTAAGAGCATTAATTCTTATTAACAAAGAGACATTTTGTGATACATTTTTTAAAACTGGAAAGCATATGGAGAATCTTCTAGGAAAATATGAACAGAAAAAGAACAATAATCCATGGTCAAAGTATGTATTTCAATCCTTTTATAGAGAAACAAAAACAAAAGAGAATATTCATTTAATTCAAAACTGAAATTGATGCAAAAGACTTAAAAGAACAATTGGTGGCTTTGTGTAAAGATATTTTAGATACAACAACAATTTTGATGAAAGAGGTTTATGGACTGGGGGATGGGAATGTGGGGTTATATACCACTTTCAGCATAGTAGAAACATGGCTAGCTAATCGCCGCCTGCTTCTAAATCCTAGCAAAACCAAGCTACTACTTTTCTCCCCTAGTCATAGAATTTCTCCTTCATCCTTCAACATCAAATCTAGCAATGACACCATTATCTCCCCTGATGACCATACAAAGCTTCTAGGCATAATAATAAACAACATTAAATTTGATAAACGTAAATCACACTATTAAGTCTGTCAACAAAAACTTGGCTCCCTGTACAGAGCCAAACCTTTCCTCACCCCCCAAGCTAAGGTAACTATTGCAAGATCACACCTCCTCTCTACCATTATGTATGCCTCCCCTGTACTCCCCAACCTATCCAAAACCAATCTCAACAAATTATCAGACTGTTGCAATCATATAGCCAGATTCATTACTGGCATGGCTTTTAGGACCCACCATTGCCAGAACCTCAAAGCACTGGGATGGGTAGAGTATCCTACCCTTCTACAGTTCAGCCAGCTTGTAGTAGCGCATAAAATACTCCATCAACCTGATAACACCCCTGCCCTCAAAAATATTTTCACCCGTCATACACTCAGCTGATAAGGTATTGATACTGGCCCAAAAATCCAACAACTCTGCAGGCGATGTTATATTTTCCAACTCAACCGGTAAAATCTGGAATCTACTCCCTACTACCATTACCAAGGAAATCTCACTACCCCTATTTAAAAGAGAACTCAAAAAATACCTCACATCTCATTGGCTGTGCTCTTGTTCTAAACCTAACAACTTCACAAATACATGTCTTGCTAACCAACCTGCTGTTTAGCCAAGTATCTATGCCTCATAGCATTTGAATGCCTAAGTATTGTGAATTCTAAAATCTGATTGTATTCTATGTTCACATTTTCTGATACGTCTCTGCCAATCAGATGTAAGTCTGCACATTGTGTATATTGATATTTGCCTGTATTCTTTGTCTATATTTTTCTAAATGTCTGCCTGAGTTTATCACTCAGTGATGTATGTACTGTCTCTTTTTTTGGTATGTGGAGCTTTTCTCCCCGGGCCTTCACTGAAAATGGACATATATCCAGTCAGACTATCCCAGTCAACAAATGTAAAATAAATAAAAAATAAAAAAATGAATAAAATAATGTGGTACACATTCCTAGTATAATTAATTTAAATGGTAATAGAGGTTTTGTAAAATACAGAGGACAACCTAAAAGGTTCTTTGTGAGAAAGATAGTCATTTGATCAGTGAATGTGATAAAAAAATGTTTTATTTGCAGTAAAACAGGACATGAAGTAAAAAAATGTGATTTGACATGTAAAGAATGTGGAAATACCAGACATATATGGTTGGAATGTGAAGGAAGTATGCAATGCATCAATGTATAGATAAACATGATACACAGAATGTAATTCAGGAAATAAGTTTAGAGATGGAACAAGAAACGCAATGTGAAATACAGGAAAATAAAGAATTTGTATTAGAAGTAAAAGAAGGGGATAGAGAAAAAAAGAAGAGACACCTGACACAAATGGACAAGAGTATGTAAATTGGCAAACACTAAGAAGTAAGAAAAATTATATAGGAAAAAGAGTGAAAGAAAAGAAAACAAAATTTAAAAACATAATTATGAAAGATAGTAAAAAAGGCAAAGGATGAGGAGGATACTATAATTGCCTTTTTAAAAAGCTAAAACTTTTAGCTTTGAATGTCAATAGTATGAAGAATGTTAAGAGGAGAATCTGTATTTTAGAATGATGTGTTTCATTGGATGCTCAGATAATTGTATTAGTAGATATAAGATCACTAATGGAAGAAGACAGATTATTAACAGAAAAATTATGGGATGGACCAATTGTTTGGAATATGGGGAAAGACATGTTCTGGTATATATATATATATCATCTCACAAAAATATAAAAATACTAAATATTAGTATAGCTGAATTAGGATGAATAACAATAGCAGATTTAAGATGGAATAGAAATGTTTATAGGATCATTGCTATTCTTATGTTACTAAGAAACAATGAGCGATAATGTTTAAAAAAGTTCTTCATTATCCCTGTATAAACATGAATATAATATTGGCATGAGATTTTAATTGTAATCTAAGAACAGGTAAAAAATAACAGTGACATTAAAATAATAAATGAAATAATGAGAAGTGGAAAATCATATGTATGGGACAACGAACAGTGGACTTATAAATGATGAAATTGATTACTTTTTAATATCAGATAACTTAATAATTAGACAAAGAGGAACAAAAAAGCAGGATTTTCAGATTATAAAGGAATATGGGTAAAAATACACAAGAATGAGAAACATATCAGAATAGAAAGAGGACTCAAAAGACAAAATGAAAAAGAATTGGGGCAAGATGATAGAAAAAAATTAAATAAATGATGAAAGGATCATATACATATGAGACAATTTTATGAAAACTGGACTAGTTGGTGGATTTGTTTTAAACAAAAATATAAAAATGTTTCTTGGAATGTATACAGGATAAGAGAAAAAAAAGGAAAAATAAAATATAAAACACTAAGTCAGGATATATTTAAAGAATTTTTGCATTTTGAAAGGATTTACTATGAAAAAGAAAAAGAATTATATGAGCTAAATCAGAAAAAGATTAATAGTTTGTTATATAAACAAAGGGGTCCCATTCATATTATTGAACTTTGAAAAGTTCGACTTTCATATGGCCGAGACCATATGATCAAACTTTTGAAAGTTCGAGCATTCTTAATGGAGAGCTTCATGCAGTGTGGAACGGGAAGATTTCCCTTGTCTGCACTGTAGTGTGATCTCTGAGTTGGTATATATTAATAGCAGTGGATGTGGGGGAGTACACCCCCTGCTGGAAGTTCACAGATGTTCAAACTTTTAAACGTTTGATCATACGGTCTCGGCCATATGAAAGTCGAACATTTAAAAGTTCGATCATATGAAGTAGACCCAAACAAAGATATTGTTTACAGGGTAAAAAAGAAGAAGTTGTACCCTATCTAAGTAAATTAGTGAAAAAAATAAAGTAATAAGGAAAGTGAAAGATGAAGAAGGAAATAAAGTAATAACACAAGAAGGAATGTGCAAAGTAATTAAAAATACACAGTACAATCTTTTGTTAAGAAAGATATGATACAGACTCAAAAATATGACATTAATAAATTAAATAAAGAGGATACTAAACATTTGGAACAAAATATAATTATAAAAGAGTTAAATTAAGTTCCAAAGGAGATTAATACGAATAGAGCTGTATGACTAGACTGTACTGAATACCATATGTATAAAGAAATGGAAAATTGGCAGAAAATGATAATTATAAAATTATTAAATGAATGGCTACAATTGGGAATAATGAATAAGGAAATATGTATATGATTAATAATATTAATATGGAAAAAGGAGTTAAGGATCATATAAATAATACAGACTATAAAATACTGATGAGAATAATAACTAAGAGGTTAACAAAGAACTTAGCTAAATTATTTGATCAAACAGTATTTGGTAGACACAGAAAAGAAAGCCACGATTTGTTATGGATAACTAGAGAAGTAGTAGATGATCAGGACCATATCATGCCACATCTATAACTGGTCAATGGGTGAATGAAAACATCCTAAAAACAAAGCCAAGATTTGTTATGGATAACTAGAGAAGTAGTAGATGATATTATAAATAAAAAAGTAGAAGCTAAAGTTCTGATAGGAGATGTAAGCAAGTTAGTTGACAAAATGCAATATAAATGTTTATGGGATATTTTAGAAGCATATAATATAAGCAATACAATAATAT
Organism: Protopterus annectens; assembly: GCF_019279795.1. NCBI lineage: Eukaryota > Metazoa > Chordata > Ceratodontiformes > Protopteridae > Protopterus > Protopterus annectens. The sequence continues at coordinate 824,873,090 of NC_056726.1, forward strand.
TAAGTCAGCATATGAAAGAAATTATATTAAATTAAATGTGAATAGATGGATAACTGAAGAAATAAAAACAGAATGTGGCATAAGACAGGGATGTCCAGCCAGTAGCATCATTTTTTTTCTTTAATTATGAATACAATAGTGTCTAAAATCAATAAAATGACATATATGGCAGGATGTAAAATGGTAAATAAAATGCAACTACCTATAATGTATACATATGCAGATGGTATTATGTTAATAAAGAAAAATAAAGAATGGATAGAAGAAATAAGTGGAAATTTAAATAATTCATTAAAGAAGATTGGTTTATGTATAAATAATGAGAAAAGTAGAGGTTCTGGATTCAAGGGTCATATATGAAATATAAAATGTAATGAAGACTTTATAGAGATATTAGGAATAGTTTGGGGTTGAATGAATGTAAGGAGAAGCAATGGGGAAAACTAGTGCAAGAAATAAAGGATGCATGTAATTTCTGGAAAACATACAGATTAACCTATAGGAAGAAAGTTTATTTGATAAATTCTATTTTAATAGGGACGATAGCATATTTAACTAACACATATATGATACAGTATGAAAAAGAACTTATGGCAGTCATATTTCCATTCATTTGGGACTCAAGACTGAATCCAGTCAAAAGAGAAGTTTTGTATATGGCAGAAAAGCAATGTGGAGTGGGCCTAATAAATCCAATTATGTATGCAGCTTCTTTAAATTTATATAGAGCTTCAATAGAGTATGTAAAGAAATATAAGAGCCTTATAGAAAAAATGTTATAATATAAATTTTTATATCATTTTTACATAACTAATTTATTTACTGACTTGCTTTGTACATTGTAGATTAATATATGTTCAATTTGATTGTTTAATACTGTCTATTTGCATGTATGGAGGTTTTCTACCCGGGCCTCCGCTGAAAATGGTCCTCATGCCCAGTCGAACATTACCTGGCAAACAAACAAAATAAATAAATGTCTTTGGGGATAAAATGGAAATGGGAAAAAGAACTAAGGGTATTATGAATGAAAATATTAAGGAATATCAGAATAAATTTTTATTATGGAAATTGAGCATGAAAATGAGCGAAAAAGGTAGAAAAGAATGGTATCTAAGTATTATGAGACAATACTATTTTATTGATCCATGGAAGCATTTAGTACTAGACAAGAAGAAAGCAATATTAACAAGATACAAATAGTATAAGAATGTACGTGAATGTAAAGACTTCTTGTGGAGATTGTCAATATGTAAATAGCCTGTCAAGGCAAACATGCCATATAAAAGAAAACAAGATAGAAAGTGTAATAATTGTAGACAGTTTGAAACAACAGATCATGTCTTTTGTTGAGTTATAAGAGAGTTAAATAGTTATGGGAAGAAATATGTACTAGCAAAATGTTAAAATGTTTTACAAAAAATGAACAAATTAATATGGACATGACTGAATATAGTTTTTACGGTGATAAAAAACAAGAACAAATGAAGATGACTGATAGAATAATATTTTTGTTTCATGGACATTATGGACTGAGAGACTGAATGAAATTAAATTCAAAGGAAAATGGATTTTGGCAGATATTTTAAAGAAAATACGTTTTTGGTTATGAAAAAGGTGCAGGCAATGTTTAATAACAATTTAAGTTGTAATGTATAAAGTGTAAATAATTGTAAATATTGTAAATATGTAAATAAGTATTGTATAGTTAAGTGAATGTTTAACAATTGAAAAACCTACCCTTTGCAATAGGGGGAAGAGATTGGGTGTTACACATCCTGACTTCTTGTTTCTGTCCAGGCACAGAGACAGCCAGGAGGAATAGGGAGAAACATGGTTGCTGAGATCCAAGGCAATTTGGAAGTTAAATGTGTTGAAAATGAAGAAAAAATGGTAGAATTGCTACCAGAAATGTTTTCAGGCAATGTGGGAGCAGAGAAAATATTGTCTGCTGATGGTGAGGAGATCGAGAAGGAGATAGAGCTAAATGCAGTGGTGGAGATGGATTCTAAAGAAAATTTCCAGAAAAACATGTTTGAAATGGCAGAAACAGCAGAAAAATGTGTAATTTCAATATTCCAGTCAGGAAGGTTGTTGGATCAGTATCTGGAGGAGTTAGTTAATCGAGTGGGCCTGGAGTGACATTATGGAAAAAAAAGAAGATGGAGAAAAAGAGAAGAAAAAAGAGCCAGACAAGGTTTCGGAAAACAATGTTCTGCGCTCAAATGGCAGAAGAAGGAACTAAGTAGAAGCAGAGATAAAGGAAGTAAAGAAAAAAGATGTTCAAGTGAGCAGTAAAAAAGAAAAAGGCCTGGACAGATATGAGGTATGGGACAATGTTATTGCACCTCTGGGAATAAAAGCTGAAGAGGTAAGAGCTTTCATTTTAATTAACAAAGAGACTTTTTGTGACTTGTTTGAAACTGGCCAGGCTATGGAAAACTTTTTGGGGACCTTTGAAAAAAAGAAAGCAGACTTTTCATGGTCTTGTGTAAGCCTTTTTCAGACAAAAAAATAGAATCTTGATTCAATTTAGAACTGAGAGAATATTTGTTGACAATATGTAAACAAGTGGTAGACATTACTAAAATCTAAGATTAAAGAGGATTATGTACTGGGGGTTGGGAATGTGGAATAATATTAAAAATGGAAAAAGACAATGTGGTACACATACCTAGTATTATTAATGTGCATGGCAGTAAAGGTTTTGTGAGGTAAGAGGACAACCAAAGACTTGTTCTTTTTGTGGAAAAAGTGATCATTTAATTAATGAATGTAACAAAAAAGATGTTATTTATGTGGTTAGACAGGTCATTAATATATAGAAATGTGAAGTAAAATGTAAGAAATGTGGTAATACTGTACATTCATGGTTAGAATGTGAGGTAGAAATACAAGAAAATAAAAAAAGAAATGAAAATGAAATTATGCAAGAAAAAGAGTTGGAAAAGAATGCTATACAAGAACATACAACACAACAGAAAAAAAACATAGAAATGGTATTTAAATTTAAAGGGAAAGACAAAGAGAAGGAAAAAGAAAGAGACAGATGAGATAATGAAGAAGAGTTACAGTGGCATATAGTTTAAGGCAAGAAAAATTCAATAGAAAACAGAGTTAGGGAAAAAAAGAAAATTTAAAACTATAATGGTATGAGAGAACAAAAAAGGTAAGGAATAAGAAGATTATTCTAATAACTATTCTATAAAGCTGAAAATATTAGCTTTGAATGTGAACAGTATGAAGAATATTAAGAGAAGTATTCATATTTTGCAATTGTGTGCTGCAGTAGATGATCAAGTAATAGTGTTAGAAGACATTAGAATGCTAACAGAAGATGAAAGGGTGCAAACAGGAAAAACTTTGGAACGGTATTGTTATTTGGAATATAGGCAAAGAAACATGCTCAGATATATGTATACTATGCCAAGAAAATATAAAAATATTAGATATTACAATAGTTGAACTGGGCCAAATAACAGTAGTAGATATAAGATGGAAAAAATATGTATATAAACCAACAGCTTTATATGCATATGTGACAAAAAAGAAAGAGAAACAATGTTTAAAAGTATACCTAATTATTTCTGTGTTAACATGGATATAATAATGAGAGATTACTTTAATTGTAATTTAAGAAATAAAAAAAATAATCATTTGTTAAAATGGTTACTGAAATTATGAAAAGTGGAAAATTTAAAATATGGGAAAATAAACACTGGACTTACAAAAGAAATGAATTTAAGACAGAAATTAATGATTTTTTTATATCAGAAAGCCTAAAAATTACACATAAAGGAATCAATTATTGTGGATTCTCTGATCATGTGGGAATTTGCATAAGAATTCATGAAAATGGGGAATATATTAAAATAGAAAAGACATAAAAAGAGTAAATGAAAAAGAGTTGGATTCAAGAGAAAAAAAGAAAAAAAAAGAAATTACAGAATCATGGCAACAACATATCTGTATAAGCGATTTTTATGAAAATTGGACAATATTGTGAATTCAATTCAAAAAGATACAAAAAAAACTATTTTAGAATTTATAGAAAAGAAAAGAAAAGAAAAAAAAAGGAAAAAAATAGAATGCAAAATATTATGTCAACAATGTTTAAAGGCTTGATAGAGGAAAATTTGTTTTGGAAAAAGAAAGAGAATTCTAAAGAAGAAATCAGGATCAGGTTAATGCGTTTTTATATAAGAAAAATACTGGTTACAAGGAAAAGAAGTAGTAGCACCATACTTATGTAAGATAGTAAAAGAAGAAAAGAAAATAAGAGAATTAAAAAATAAAGAAAGGAAACAAGTTAAAAAAGAAGGAGAAATATCTGAAATACTTAAAAACATGTATTAGATTTATATAGTAAAAAAGAAGTTAGCATAGAACAAATTTATAATGGTGAAACACTAAATAAGGATGATAATGAATATTTATACAGAAGAATAAATATAAATGAGTTGAATGAGATCTTGAAATATATTAATGTTAATTCAGCTACAGGTTTGGATGGAATTGAATATAGTATGTATAAATAAATGTATGACTGGCAAAAATGATATTTATAGAATGAATGAATGAGTGGCTAGAAAGAAAAATTAAGTATAAAGAAATTTTCACAGATGTGATAAATTACATTGAATAACACAGATTATAACATTTTTAAGAGAATAGTAACTAAAAGACTACAATGTAAAATAGAAAGATTATATGATCAGACTTTTGGAGAAAAGGAAAGGGGAGTCAAGAGCTAGTGTGGATAATAAGGGAAGTAACTGATAATATTATTTATAAAAAGTGGAAACAAAATTCATGATAGACAATGATTGTGTGCTAACATGGATATAATGACAGGTGACTTTAATTGTAACTTGAGGAATAAAAGAAATTGATTGTTTTTTGATATCAGATGGCTTAATAATTGCATGTAAAGGAATTAGATATTAAATGTTTTTTCCATTTTAAATCTACAAGTTAATCTTCCTATTTTTGCTAAAGTTACAGCTAATATCTTTACTGTATTTCTACAGCATACAGCTATTCCAGAATAATTTTCTTGGCTGGTGAAAGCCAGGGTACCTTTTTGGCTAGGCTTATATAGGCCCTAGGGCCAATAGCCTAGTACCTACCTATGAACATCTTTTGTTTCCCAAATTCCAGATTATCTTTCCTACCCATAGTTTCTGTGTTTGTAACCGTTGTTCATTTGCTAAAAATATTGTGCCTACTAATATATTTACATCAACATCACATCTATTAGGTTTATAGTCAAAATGTAGAATAAAGGTCGGAAAACACAAGAATGTCAAATGGCAGTTTGCCAATTCCTATACTGCTAAACATTAAATGATCAACAGTTCATATCAGCAAATGCAACTGTGCATTTGCTGATATAAACTCGATGTAGTGAATGAATGAGATTGTGGCACAGTGCAGACTGGGACATTCAACCTTTCCTCACTGTACTGTGATCTCAGAGTTGGAACATATAGTTAGTAGGGGGGGTCGCAACCACCCACAGAGAGGTGCAGGGGGATTTGCCCCTCAGCAAAAATGTGATTTGAGGTGTAGGATTGACACATACCTGAACTCCTATGTGGACATCACATTCGATATTTGGCAAAAATGTTGAATCTGCTGAATTCATTCATCACATTCATCATTTTCACCTAATTATTATGCAGGGATTCAACCTTGTCATTCAATGTTCCCAACAGTATTTTTTTTTTCAATTTTTTCAATTTTGAGAGTAAACCCATCTATTACACCACTCCAAAATCCCTATTCTTCTTACTATATTCTTAATACTATTCACATTTACAGAAAGCACTCTAACATTTTCATTTTTCCTTTTCATTAGATTCATGGTTTCATAAGGTAATGGTTAATTTCAGGACTAACATTCTTAATAGGCCATTTTAAGTCTAACAAATTTCCTTTCCAAAGGGTGACAATCAAACACTGCACCTTGTGTCTGTTAGTCAAACACCGTAACTATTATACTGAGTCCCAGTCTTTAGCTGTATATATTCTTTTTCACTCATTTTCTTTCTTTTTCTTTTGTACTTATCCCTTTAAATGTTCTTTTTTCTGGCTTTTACCATTTTACCAGTAGAATTCTTTTTTTTTCTTTTACTAACTCCCAATGTATGTCGTCTTCATCACTTATTTCAGAACCTTCTTCTATATCTTTATTATTTTTCTCATCTGTTTTTCTCTTCTATTTCTACTACTTCTAAAATTTCTTCTCTGTTTATTTTCTTCTCTTTCTTTTACCTTACACTACTTTTCATCTTTGCAATCCATCCATAAATGTCCAATTTTCTTTCAGTTATAACATTTCAATTCACATTTTGCATCATGTCCCATCCCCAACAAATATAACATTTTCTTTTGTTACAGTTACTTATCAAATGTCCTTTTCCACACACACACACACACACACACACACACACACACACACACACACACACAAAAACATGTTTTAGCTTGTCTCCAGTATTTTGCAACACTCCTATTCCCCTCCACATTTTTCATGCTTGGTATATATATATATATATATATATATATATATATATATATTTATATATATATATATATATATATATATATATATATATATATATATATATATATATATAATATTTTCTCTTTTTATTTGTAACACAATATCACAGTCCCAGCCACCAGTCTATAAACCACTTGTGTCATATACTTTTACAATGTTCAGTACTTCTTTACATAAAGCTTTCAAATGTCCTTTCAAAGTCTCTCTGTTCAAAATTGTACATGAATCTTCTTTTTGTTTCCCTGTTAAATGCTTTTATGACATAAAGATTCCACGGATTACATTATTTTTTTTTCATATTCTCCCAAAACATTGTTCATTAATATAATGTCGCAAAATGTCCCTTTGTTAATAAGAATAAATGCTTTCTTGTTAAATTGACACACACTTCATACCTGTACATTTCTTTGTATTCTTTACTTTGAATTTCTACCATGTACTTTCTTTTTTCATTTTCTTCTGCCTTTTTTTATGTTACTCCACTTTTGCCTTCCTTTACTTCCTCTGCATATGTTTTCTTTTCCATTTCACCAATATTCTTCAGGATTATCTCTGCATCCTCCCTTAGTGTTTTCTCCATAAGGTACTACAAGGAAACATCACCTTCATTTTCTGGCTCACTCTGCATCACCATTTCTTTAAGTAAACCATCCCGTAACCCTCCTGACTGGAGGGTTGAAATTATCCATCCATCATTTGCTTTATTATCTCAGCAAATTTCTTCAGAATCCTGAACACATTCTTCGTCTCAATATTTGCTTTCTCCTTTATTTCTTTCACCAGTCCATCATCTCCTTCTCTCTTAAGCTGCCTCCCTCTTTCTCTGGAGCACCTCTGCACCTGGAATGGAAACATGAAGTGCTTCTCCAAAATGGATCCCACTCACAACAATGATGAGTAGGTTTTTTTATTTGTATACATATATAGAATTCATATTTTTAGATATTTACATATTTACAATATTTACTTATTTTAAGATTCAATATATTGATATTTCCATTTTAAGTATTCCCCCCACTCTTTTACCCACAATCAAATCCATATTTTATCCAGTATTTTTTCAATATCCATTTTCCATTGTATATGATTTAATTAAATCTTTCATTCCATATAGTCCATGCTACATAGAATATGATTCTATCCATTTTTTTAGCTTCATTCTGGGATCTTGTCCCATAAAACCCATACTCTATCATTTCCTTGTTTAACATTTCAAAAGTTAACTAACTTTTAATCAAATCATGCTTACATGCTTCTTTCCACAGTTTTTACATTCTCTCACATTTAAAAAAAAACATGTTCTGTAGTTTCCAATTCTTTACATTTATTACAAATGCTATCCATTTTTTTATTGTATGGCATATTTGCCCTCACTGGTAATTTTCCTATGGACAACCTTCACAAAAAATCATTGCATTCTTTAATTCCTTTATAATTTATGCATCTTGTTATTATTGCTTTCTTCTTATCTATCTCTAACTCTTTCCATGGATCCACCAAATGAAAGGATACCATAAATTTAACATACCATTCTTTTCTGTTATTTTCAATTACATTCTTTTTTAATTTCCACAATATAATTTTACTGTAAAATTATTTCATTATTTCATTAATACTTTTACTTCATTTTTTAATTTCCCTTTCTTCCCAAATGTCTCTATAGTTGCTATACATTATTGTTTCTGTCAAATCTTTATTATTTTTCATTATTTCTTTTAGTAATTTATACAAACTTAAAGAGGATGCATTCACAATTGCATTTATCAAACCCAATCCCCCTGCTCATCTTTCATATATAAAATTCCCCTCTTAACCAGGTTCAAGTCTTGACCCCCAAATAAATGAAAAAATTGTCTGCATAATTTCTTTTTCATATTTCACTGGCATCATATAAACATTTGCAATATAAGCTATTTTACCTAATATTATGGTGTTCATTAAATGTGCTTTCTTTTTGTATGAAAACCCATAGGTCTTCCAGAATGTGCTCATGTCTTTGATTCCTTTAATAACTTTATCCCATTGTTCATGTCTGTATGCTGTCCTTCCAAACACTATTCCTAAAATATCTATACTCTTTTCATTATATTCCACACCTCCTATAGTACCTTCATGCCCAAATCATTTGCTTTTCTCTTTATTTATGCTTAAACCAATTTTCTTCAATCATGTACTAAATTTTTCATTATTTTTTTCCAGACTTTATTTTTTGCTATTACTACAATATCAACAGTGTAAGTATACATTATTGTTAACTGTATTTCCTCCATCATTCTATATCCTCCCTTACTTGACATTTTATTAATTTCCATTACCACTGTGTTCATGATTATAGCAAAGATCATACTGCTTGCAGGACATCCTTGTTTTATACCACACTCTATTTTCAAATCTTCCCCAATCCAACTGTTTATATTCAATTTCATATAATTCTTTTCATATATTGATTTAATTACTTGTAATATTTTCACTTATGATATATGCTTGTAAAATTCCCCATAATGCTTTATACTGAATGCTATCACATGCCTTACTAACATCACCTAACATCACTTTTTATTAATAATATCATCAATTACTTCCCTTATTATCCACAATACATCTCAACTCCCCTTCTTTTTCTCCAAAACAAAGTCTGAGCATTTAATCTTTCTATTTTACATTGTAGTCTTTTAGTTATTATGCTCTTGAAAATTTTATAATCTGTGTTATTCAATGTAATTGGTCTACATTTTTATTTCATTTTTATCTTCTTTCCTTAATATACATTTTATCACACCTGTGCAAATTTATTCTTAATTCCTCTTTCTAGCCACTCATTCATTACTTCGATAAACACCATTTTTTGCCAGTCATACATTTATTTATACATACTATATTCAATTCCATCCAAACCTGTAGCTGAATTAACATTAATATCTTTCAAGATCTCATTCAACTCATTTATATTTATTCTTCACTCTAAATATTGGTCATCTTCATCTACTTTTTACCATTATAAATTTGTTCTATGTTAACTTCTTTTTTTGCTATATAAATCTAATACACATTTTTCAGTTATTTCATATATCTCTCCTTGTTTTTAAAACTTGTTTCTCTTCTTTATTTTTTAACTTTTTTATTTTCTTTCTTTCTTTTACTATCTTACATAAGTATGGTGCTACTTCTTTTTTCATTGAAAGCAATATGTTTGCTTATATAGCAATTTATTAACCTTATCCTGATTTCTTCTATATCATTTTCTTTTTCATAAAATGATTTTTTCTTCTCTATCAAGTCTTTAAATATTTTTGACTTAATATTTTATATACCATTTTTTTCCTTTTTTTTCTATACATTCTTAAATACTTTTTTGTATTTCTTATTGAATTGAATCCACCATATTGTCCAGTTTTTATAAATATCTCTCATACTTATATATTGTTGCCATAATTAAGTAATTTATTTTCTTTCTCCTGAATCCGACTCTTTTTCATTTACTCTTTTTATGTCTTTTCCTATTTTAATATATTTGTCATTTTCATGAATTTTTATCCAAATCAAAACGTGCCATGGGATCTTTTACATTTACAAAAAAAAACCCAGAAGGAATAGCTCATGTAGTGTAATCCACCAAAATACAAAAGCCCTTGTACAAAATGAAGCAATCCACTCGCAGGTTGTAAACCACAGGAGAATAATTTGTATCAATATTCATTAAAGATAAATACACCTCCAGATTGTTTAGACAGCATGATTCCCTGGAGATACTTCAGGTGCAATTAACTGTTGTATTCAAGTCATTGCCAGCTACAGGACCCTCTCCATGAATCAGAACACCCACTCTGCCTATTTGAATCTACTTGAGTCTATCAAGATGCATCCAAACACCATGGTTTTGGGTGACTTTAACTACCCACTATTTGACTGGGGAAATTACTCAGGTGGAAAATCATTTGCCCAAAGGTTCCTCAACTTCATTAACTCCAATACCCTGGACCAGCTAGCTCACATCCCCACAAGAGGTGCCAACATCCTGTATCTGGTGCTTACCAATATGGGGGCCACTGTAGCACCCCCATTGAGAGGTCTTTCTTGGTGAGATCTGCCCATAAATTAGTCTAATTCAAAGTTACTGTCACACCTACCCCCCCAGCACATACTAAACTAAAAAACTTTTCCAAAGCATATTATAACCCCTTACAGGATGGTATAAATAGATTCCCTGCACCTCCTCCCTCAGATGGAATTGGCAACTATGCTGAAGTCTACACAAATAATTTATACAAACACCTGAACAACTGCATTGACTCAGTCATACCTGATAGGACTAAAACAAGCTCCTGAAGGAAGAGCAAACCTGTCTGGTGGACAACTACCATTAACAGGCTTTATAATAAGAGGAAGAAATTGCTGTCTAAGAGTAAGAGGGAGTGAGCCCCAAACTGGAAACATTCCCTCCTCAGCTTAAACAAGCAAATAAGACTCCTTGTGAAGTCCTCCAATGCTAACTATGAATCCGAATTAGCTTCCTCAACTAAGGGCAACCATAAGGCATTCTTTAGTTACATCCTTAACCTAAAAGGAAAGGCTCAGATTTATGCTGAACTGGTAGTTAATGATACCACATATACTGAGCCTGTGGATGTTGCTAACCTGTTATTCGACAGGTTCTGTGAAAACTTCACTCCCTTTCCCCACCACATTTACCCCAAGCCATCCCTACCACCTGCCCTCTATCTTGTATCTCTAATGAGCAGGTTATGAATGCCCTTTCTGAGGTCAAAAACATAGCATCCGTAGGACCTGATAACATCCCAGGCTGCATCCTACATGGACTCAGACAAGAATCAGCATCACCATTGGGCACCCTTTTCAATCATAGTCTAAGCACTGGCTTCATCCCAGCTGAATAGAAAAAGGCTACCGTTATCCCCTTTTACAAAGACTAACCCCAGGAATTATAGACGTATTAGCCTGACTAGTCTTATCTGCAAGGCCATGGAAAGAATCATCATGGACCTCATCAACAAAGACATTGGGACAATGGTACCTCCAAACACTTGACCCTACTCAATTTGGATTTGTCAAAGGGAATCATGCCTGTTACACCTGCTGGACTTCTTCAAGACAGTTACCAAGGCCCTTGATGATGGGAAATCTGTGCATACAGCCTACCTAGACTTAGCCAAGGCTTTTGATACTATCCCTCACTCAGGCATAATTGCCAAACTCCCCCAGCCAGGTATCAACCCATATATCAATAGATGGGTAACTAACTGGCTTACTGATAGAACCCATATTATCAAAATAGGGAAATACACCTCCAACAGCAGACCTGTAACCAGTGGTGTTCCACAGGGATCAGCCCTGGGACCTCTACTGTTTTGAATCTATTTCTCTGAAGTGCCAGCTAAAAATAAAGCTCTGTGGCTGACAAAGTTTGTTGATGACTGCAAACTGGGAGCAGTCATAGAATATTCAAACAATGTCAACATCCTACAAGAGTTTTTTATACAAACAAATTTCTGGTGACAAAGTCATGGCCTTAAACTCAATGCAAAAAATGTATTATCATCCCTTTTGGTAAGGGTGATGTTCCTACTAACTACCACATCCCAGGCTTCATGCTAAATGGACTCAAGAATTACCATCACCATTGGGTACCCTTTTCAATCATAGTCTAAGCACTAGCTTCATCCCAGCTGAATGGAAAAAGGCCACCCTTATGCCCTTGTACAAAGGTGGTGCTTCCACTGACCCCAGGAACTATAGACCTATTAGCCTGACTAGCCTTATCTGTAAGGCAATGGAGAGAATCATTATGGACCTCATCAACAAAGACATTGGTACTTCCAAACACTTGACCCTACTCAATTTGGATTTTTCAAAGGGAATCATGTTTGTTAAACCTGCTGAACTTCTTCGAGACAGTCACCAAGGCCCTTGATGATGGGAAATCTGTGCATACATCCTGACTTAGTCAAGGCTTTTGACACTATCGCCCCACACAGGCATAATCAACAGACTCACACAGCTAGGTACCAACCCATATATCATTAGGTGGGTCACTAACTGGCTCACTGATAGAACCCATATTATCAAAATAGGGGAATGCACCTCCAACAGTAGACCTGAAACCAGTGGTGTTCCACAGGGATCAGTCCTGGGATCTCTACTGTTTGGAATCTATTTCTCCAAAGAGCAAGCTAAAACTAAAGGTCTGTGGCTGACAAAGTTTGCTGATGTCTGCAAACTGGGATCAGTTATAGTACCTCCAAGCAATGTAAACATCCTACCTTATACAAACAAATAACTGGTGCCAATGTCATGGCATTAAACTCAATGCAAAAAAAATGCATCATCACCCCTTTTGGTAAGAGTAATGTTCCTGCCAACTATCACATCAATAACAACATCCTACGTACACACTCAGTGGTGAGAGACCCGGGCACACAGGTTGACAGCAACCTTACCTTTGATCACCATGTATCCACAGTGGTAAGAAGGGCATTCTATATTGCTCATGTCATATGTAAGGGCATTGCCTCCAGAAAAAAAGAAGTTATAACCTCCATGTACTCTTCCCTTATCAAGCCAATAACTGAGTACAACACTCCCTTTGGCATGTATCTTTCCATGCAACTGCAGCAACTGGAGAGACCACAATGGTTCCTCACAAGAAAAATTCAAGGTCTTCAGCATCTGTCCTATAAAGATTGTCTGAAATCATTGTCACTTAATTCTGTTTCATACAGACTACTCAGAGGTGATCTCTGCCTTGCATATAAGGCAATCTTTGACCCTGCTGTATTGGAAATGCTGCATATCCTTAAGTCAAATGGTACATGGGTTACTCACTCTAATGGCCTTAATCTGGTATGTGATATTACTAGAACCTGATGGAGGGACAGATTTGTCTCCCAGAGGTTACCACACCTTTGGAACAGACTCGCACTTCATCTCAAGCAGAGCACCTCATTGCATCTTCAAACACAATCTGGATGATTGGCTGGGTAACCATAATTTCACTCCAGGGGTTCAACCTAATTCCCTCTTGGACAGGGATGATATGTGCCGATTGTGGAAATAAGGGTAAAACTTGGCTAGGCTTGTAAGGGCCCTTGGGGCATTACCCTAGTAACCTCCTATGATCTTATGAAAATAGAAGGAATAAGACAAACTGGTTACGGGCTTTTGTCCCTCCAAATCTAATGGGACTCCATCAGAAGCATGATTGTAACAAAAAACTTCTTAAATAGTAAAAGACACATCATGTGACTACAGAAAATCTCATTGAAAGACTCGCTGAATTCAAAAATCTCATTATTCCTTAAAGACATTGGCACAAAGAATATTCCATTTCAGTCAGATGTAACTAATGTTTAAAAGCCATGTAGTAAATAAACTAATACAAAAAACTTACAAAACATATACAATTTATAACATTTGTTAGATAAAAGTTTAATACTGAAAAATAAAATCTATGCATCTCTATGAATCTATATTGTTACAAAATTATACACATATAATCTCCTGGCTCTAAACTTTAAAGTAAGTAGAAGTGAGATGTGGCCATTTAAGCCAGAAGAATTAGAGGCATTTAATTTTAGCAGCCAAATTAACTCTATTTTCTAAAAACATTTTCCAGTCACCTCCCCTTTCTTTTGGGGTAACATCCTCTAAAAATACCAATAAAGAATGTTTTGTAATTTGTACATGACAAAGTATGTTTAAACAGTAAATCCTGAAGCAACCAAGTACAAGGCAGGCAAAAGATGTTCACTCCTCCTTGTAGTAGGCAAAAAGCTTTTTTATTAGAAAGAGAGATAAGCGTGTTTGTCTCAAATTAAAAATCCAAGAGACTTCATCAGATAAACTAACACAGGCAAACCAAGATTTAAAACTAGTACTAGGAATTACTTCATTTTCTGCTAGCAATCATAGTTGAACATTTTAACGTGACAGTACCTAAATAAAGCAGCAATTCCTCAGATAACAAATAAACATTCAATGACTGCTATTGATTAATTGCAAAAAGCTCTCAGCTTGTACATAAACACCCCATGTCATAAAATTTATATAATAAATACATACATAATTAGTCACAGCTTAAATGTCCACTATAATAGTTTAGGTGTACCTAAAATGACTATGATAACTGCACTGAATCATTATAAAACTCATTTATAAAAATAAATTTATTATAAAATTGAATAGATAGTGGATTAATATCAAACCTAATAAATATTATGGGAATAAATATATTCAAAGCCAATTTATAAGTATATAAATAGATATAAACACATAAGTTATGAAAAATATATACAAAATATATATAATAAATATATAACTTGAATCTAAATGCCCCTTTCATAACCAATGACTTGCACTTACTAAGTGCTTTTGTTTTTAGTAAGCTGCTAATTGATACGTTTTCATTCAAGCCTGACCAGTATACTGAGTTAAGTCGAAGCTGCCAGGAAAGCTCCATTTTCTCGAGCAGGCATGGCCAAGCTCCACCCAGGAGTGCAATCTTTATGGTGTCAAGCACAACAAATTTAAACTCATGTTGTGGAAATGACATAATATGTCTTGCCAATGCATTACATTCATAACCATCATGCATATTCCTCAGATGCTCCCCAATTCTACTTTTTAATCTACACTCAGTTTTGTCCACATAAAAACATGGGCAATAACAGCAAAGGGTGCAATAGACAACTCTCTCTCTCTCTGTTAAACAAAAGAATTTTTCCTTAAACCAAATTTTCTTCCCATTTATCTCCACTACCTCAGTCTCTAAAATATTTTTACAAAACTTACACATACCACGTTTGTGCAAATATCCTTTATGTTGCTTAAGTTTATTATTTTCAAGCATATTCTTTAAACAATATCCTTTTTTATATACACAAATGGGAACATCTCCAAAAATATCCCTCATTTCCTTATCATATCTTATAAACTCCCAATTCTTAACCAAATATTCTTTATAGTGGGTGCATCCCTAGTGTATGTAATTAAAAAATATTTTGATAAGATGTCCTTTCACTAGAACTGTTCATCTCCATAACATTTACAACAGCATCTTCCTGTGTATGTAATTCATAATCCATTTCATTCATAGGTTGTACTTCACCCATACCCCTGGTACCCAAAAATGGTCAAAAAATGTTGACTTTTTCTTTTCTTTTTCACTTCCTCCATAATCTGATCTATTAATTTGCTTGGGTATGCCCTTTTAATAAACATCTGTTTAATTATATTACATTCCTCTATAAAGGTCTCCCATACAGTAATCATCCGGGCCACCCAGACAAACTGGCCCTTGACTACTACCCATTTCTGTTGGAATGGATGACAACTACTGAAATGAAGGATACTATTAGAGTATGTACTTTTGTGATAAATTTTTGCCAAAAACTTATTATTGAGCACATCTTTCGTTAGTAAAATATCCACATATGGGATAGTCCTTTCACTTATAGTATGTGTGAATTTCAAAACATTTGTTGTACTATTGATATATTCTAGGAGGTTATAACCATATCTTTTGGTCCTTCCCATAAAATGAATATATCATCCAAATAGTACAGATAACATTTGCAGAATGGGAAATATTGAGACTGTTTCAAATATCGCTTTTCCCATTCATATCGCTTTTCCCAGTCTAACATAATAATATTGGCATATAGGCCCCCACAAGAGGAGCCCATTGCCACACCCTTATTTTGAAGGAAATACTCTCCTTCAAACAGGATAAAGTTATTCCTTAAAATTAGATCTAATATCTGCTCATATAAGTTGACTATCCTGTATAATGCTTTTGGACTGCAAATATTCACAAAACCATTGTATATCAATCTCATGGGGCATCACACTGTAAAGATTAACAACATCAATCGTAATAAGTAGATATTCATTTTTAAATTCAATAGCATCTATCTTCTTTAAAAAATCCCATGAATCGATGCAAATGTTGGGCTGTTCCCATACAAATTTACTAAGCTCTTTATTCAGGTATTTAGCCAAAGGATAAGTAATGAAGCCCCTAGCATCCACTATTTGACTCATTGGTGGTTGACTCACATCTTTATGGAATTTCGGAGCCCCGAAAATAGTCGGGGTAACTGGGTACTCTACTGACAAATAATGTAATTCATTAACAGAAATTAATCCATCTATAAACATGTCCTGTATGAAACCCTTTATTCTTCTATAAGCTCCATTTGAAGAATTCTGTATTGCTTTCCTGTTGGTTTCTTTTTGTTACTTGCCTTTGCATACAAGCATACCACAGTTCATGTACCTATTTATTGTAATTAACTAGTTTTATTACTGTATTGTACTGAGTACAGTAAATAAATGGAGACAAAATGTTTCAGTTGCTAGGCTTTACTATTATATTCTCCTTTTAGTTCTACAAGCAAGCAATACAAATATGTCAGCTCTCTGCAGCAAATTCCCAAAGCTTGTTTATGCACAGTTACATTTATACCAGAAGGTCTGGTATTTTTCTCAAATTTGTAAAGGGACCTGCATAATTTATTTTAACTGCATACCTTAGCCCATGTACTGACTGTACTCGGTGTACTATTTACTTGCAAAAATTGTGGTCTTATTACAATTAACAAACAGGATTTTTCTAGACTTTTATTTAATGCTGTATGTGAATATTTAACAATAATATTTTAGAAAAATGTAAGCCATTTGGCCTGACAACCAGTCTTGAGTCCTTGCCCTTATAGATTTCAATACCAGTAACATTTCATGCCATGCAACATTTTTCGTAACTACCCATTCCAGCCTGGAAAGATTTGAGTTCACATTACTTACGTTTTTCTTTTTGCGCATTCCAGCCGCTTAACCCATAACTCCTTTAGCATTTACTCGTACCTTCAGTCATTCGTTAAAATATTCTTGCAACTTGATATTCGTAATTTGCCTAAGTATGCATAATAAGGCTTTTGAATACTGTTTTACCTGGAGTCTATGCTATTTTTTATGCTATTATACAATTACAAAATATTGTAAGAAACAAAAGAGATATACACATGATTTACATTTGCTGTGGTCTGCCTTTTGCTGCACTTTAGACGAAAAAAAATGCATGCATGTCAGTCTTGTGACATGATGTCTTTTCTGCGTTTAACTACTCTCATTTGATTTCTATGCCCTAGAACTATTTTGTTAATTGAAATGGTTTTAAAATCACTATTTAGCTGAATGAAAGTTTGTGCTGTGTATGCTTAATCATTTTCGAAAGGTAGAATAGTACATCGTAAATTATTTCTTATAAGCACAATTAACTGCTGTTGCTTTAACTCTTTACTAGCCAGATTATATTTGTCAGTATTCTGTTCTGCTGACTTTAAAGCTCTTATGCACTTCTGAAAAAGTGTTTACATATGTCTGAACTTTTTGAACTTACTCTGTCTGCCTTTTAGAAGTTTATTAA
This sequence comes from Protopterus annectens, assembly GCF_019279795.1. NCBI lineage: Eukaryota > Metazoa > Chordata > Ceratodontiformes > Protopteridae > Protopterus > Protopterus annectens. Next base: position 824,891,098 of record NC_056726.1, read on the forward strand.
ATCTTTTTGTCAGTTTACCATGAACCTCGTCACTGCTATCTGTTGTGTAATCAGCAGTGGTTTATGCCACATTTGTCTAGCAAGATGTACAGAAGAGTCTGTAAATAACTGACTTGACTGATATTGTAACTCTGAAGTTAACATTTTACATGTGGTGACAGGACATAATGCATCTGGTTGTTTACCATTACTTTTAAGACATAAACGTTTACTGTCATACTAATCATGCTGTTGTTTAAGATATCAGTCAAGCATAATGCATTTACATAAAGCATTGACATTAACTTTACCTAGTAAAGTACTACATGTGCTACAGATATAGCAATCTTTAAATCCTGACCATACATGTGCTGGACTGTCATCACTGCCTACCAGAAAGCATCCATGCTTGTAGAATGCCAAACAAAAAAAGAATTACCAGTTTCTGTGTGGAAGGTGGCCAAATCTTCCGTTGAGAAAGCATGGAAAGTCCCTAGTTGATTCTCCCAAAAGGTGATCAGACACAGCTGGCAGACTCAGCTGTGTGAATATACAGGACCTGTGTAATCTGCAGAGATGCACTGTTCTGCTACTGGATACTGTACAAAAGAAGGAGGCAAATGTTTGCACTGGAACTGAACGTACCAACTGAATAAAAAGAAGCTGTAGTTGTTACAATAAGAAACCATTCGGTCTGTCAACTGTGGCTCGCCATTGAAGAATTTTGTACTGCCTTCCTGTTGGTTTCTTTCTGTTACTTGCCTTTGCATGCAAGCATACCACAGTTCATTTAACTATTTATTGTAATTAACTAGTCTTATTACTGTATTGTACTGAGTACAATAAATACACGGAGACAAAATGTTTCAGTTGATATATTCTCCTTTTGGTTCTACAAGCAAGTAATACAAATATGTCAGCTCTCTAGCAAATTCCCAAAGCTTGTTTATGCACAGTTACATTTATACCAGAAGGTCTTGTATTTTTCTCAAAGTCTAATATAATATAGTTTTTTCTTTGTATAACAGTTTTCCTTTGTTCCTCTAATTTATGATTTGTCCTTGATTCTTTGGTTCAGGAAATTCAGTCTTGCATTACCTGAAACAGTGTTCCAGCACTATCTTGCTTGTGTTCCGGCTTTATCTTCCTTGAAGTTACTTTGATGTACTTTCAACTGCCATCTGCGTAGCTATTTTACAAACTTTGTTTGTCAATAACATACTCCTTTACATGGATGCCAATATCTAACTAAGCTATATATGCTTGCCAGCATACTTACTGTTTTTCTAATTTCGCAGCATTTTACACTATTGAACATTAACCCTTTATATGTCATATCATTTTTGCAGCTTTTTATTCAAGCTAATAATGTAAGCAACAGTTTGAAAAGCCAGTGTATACTAAACTCTTTCTATATTCATTTCATTTAAGGAGCTCTTAGTATAAGTATCAGTGTTTAAAATCTCTAGCATCTTGTTATTGTAGCCAACCAGATTTATAATGACTACTCCGCTCCCTTTATCTGGTTTCATAATTCTGACCCCTTTATTGTGGATCAGAAAACCAAGTTCAAACTCTTCATCATGATTTAAATTCCTATATATTTTATTCATACCATACTTATTATTAGAATCTCTACTAAATTCAAGTAAATCATGTTCACACACTCTTTCAAATAATGTCAGAGTCGGATGTATGGGCAGATTATAGGTGCTAGAGATTTTAAAAGGGTCCCCAATCAGATAGATTTTATTAAACATAATATTAAGGTTCAATTTCCTAACATACTGTTTTAAGTACATCAGAGTATGGACCAGATTAATTGAGTGATCTGGTACAAAAGTGAAACCTTTAGCAAAGACATCACACATGGTCACATTGGGAGTTAAATCAGAAAAACTATATACATTAAAATCATTTTCAGAATTATAATTCATGCTTAAAGGTGGTAATAAATAACCACCCCTAACAGTATTAGTGTTCAAATTTTCAGTATCAGGCATTATTGCCTCTATCTCATAGATCAATGCTACTGAATTTAAAAATTAATATCTACTTATTACAATTGATGTTGTTAATCTTTACAGTGTGATACCCCATGAGATTGGTATACAATGGTTTTGTGAATATTTGCAGTCCAAAAGCATCATACAGGATAGAGTCAAGTTATATGAGCAGATTTGTGATCTAATATTAAGGAATAACTTTATCCTGTTTGAAGGAGAGTATTTCCTTTAAAATGAAGGTGTGGCAATGGACTCCTCTTGTGGGGGCCTATATGCCAATATTATTATGTTGGAATGAGAAAAGCGATATTTGAAACAGTCTCAATATCTCCCATTCTGCAAATGTTATATGCGCTATTTGGATGATAAATTCATTTTATGGAAAGGACCAAAATATATGGTTATAACCTTCCTAGAATCTATCAATAGTACAAAAAAATGTTTTGAAATTCACACATACTATAAGTGAAAGGACTATCCCATATTTGGATATTTTACTAACAAAAGATGTGCTCAATAATAGGTTGTTGGCTAAAATTTATCATAAAAGTACATACTCTGATAGTTTCCTTCATTTCAGTAGTTGTCATCCATTCCAACTGAAATGGAAGTGAACATGTTTTGCCTCTCGCCTTATACTTGGTTGCTTCAGGATTTACTGGTTTTGCTATTTTGGTTCATTTATATCTAAACAGGGAACTGTTCAAATTTAGATCAAAAAACTGCTCAAGGCTTGGAAAGTACAAAACCATGGTCCGTGGTTTCGTATTTTCCAAGCCTTGAGCAGTTTTTTGATCTATTTCTTTGTTCAGCTGCTTTGTCGACTTTTTGATTTTTGTTAACTGTTCAAATTTCCCTTAAAAATATAATAGTAGTGTTCATAAATATACTTATGAAATAATCTTTCTGGTTTTCCAACATAAAAATTGTTACAGCGGGAACAGATAGCAATATATATTAATACTTTAGTGGAACAGTTACCCTTGACCAGTTTCAGTCTTTGTTCATTAACTACAAGGGTGTCACTGATTACAGGCTGTGTATTTACATGTAGCTAAAGGAAGGTTGTTCATAAATAAGTTGGGTGTTTTTTTCAAATAAGTATTTTACATTTTTCCTGTTTTACAAATAAAACTAGGTTTGTCACCAACCAAACTGTGTAAGTCAGGTCTATTTTAAATACATTCCAGTTATTTTTTACTATATTTCTTATTTCCTGAGACAAACTATCAAATTGTATAACTAGAGCATTAGTAAAATTGTTATAGGTTAGCTCCTTCACCATTGACAATGATTTATTCACAATTTCTGATCCTAAAAGTTGTGGGTATTTTGTACCATACCTTATATGATCTCTGATCATATAATGTTAAGCAAGATATAAGATACCTGTTTCCACTGTAGAAAGGGAATGTCTAGCCATAGTGTGGGCACTGCAGAAACTTCAGCCTTATCTGTATGGAAGAAAATTCACTGTAGTGACAGATCACAATCCCTTAACATGGTTAAACAAAGCCAGCCAGCAAAATGCCAAGTTGCTAAGATGGAGCCTAGGTTTGCAAGCATATGATATGTCAGTGCAGCACCACAGTGGGATTAGCAATGCCAATGCAGATGGGATCTCAAGACAGGGAATGGGGTAAGGTATATTCAGATGGACCTAACCCTCTCAAGCAACGTTTCTCATGGGTCACTTAAAAAAACAGCCTGAGTTCTCTGGGGGGGGGGGGTATGTGTAAAGATAGGGGAAAGCTGCCAGCCTAGCCAAATATAATTTTGTAGATCTTTGTCATTTTTAAATATTAATGTAAGCCACAGGCTTGTTCTCTTAAATGTGAAAAGAATGCATTGGATATTGAACTGCAAAAATCTAACAACAGTGCACACTGCTGTAACAAAGCAGATAAGTCAATTCTTTGATGTCAGAATTCAGAAATGATATGTCTAGAGGGAGGCATCCTGCCTATTGTTTTAAGACCAGAGTTAATGACTAGAATTTGCATGTATAATTGTCCTTTATTACTCTGGTTTCTGACCAGGTGTAAAGAATGTTAATGTAGTTTCTGTTAGCCTGGGAACACCATAGAAGTGTGAAGAATTATGTCATGTGAAGCAGCTCTGTATTATCAGTTTAAAGAGAGAGAAATCAGAGAGCTCAGAGCATTTTGTCTTGAAAACATCCAACATCACCAGCACTGTCTGTTTCTATATGTAAGTTATTTAGAACTGCGTTTTCTCTTAGATATAGCTAGGAAATAGGAAGATTAGATTAATTTGTTTTTCTGTGATGAAAGAACTTTTGCTACTGTATTATTTTAAGTATTTCTCTGTGATCTCTGAACTCGTGACTAGCACTGTGTAGTAAGAAGTATTGTCTTGTGTTTTTATTTATTATTAAATATTTTTAAACCTTTCAACTTTGGCTATTTTATGTAGAGTTAATTTAAGCTCTAGAGTACATTGCATGTATATAGTGATACTGTACCAAGTCACTCTAATAAGCCTTGACTGTTCAGTCACACTTACCATTTGGATAATAATATTGCAAAGTAATAATTGGACACCCTTTCAGATGGGCCTTTGAGTAGCTGATATTAGTGGATGGTGGCATCTAGTACTACCTTTTAGACTGGGCAGAAAAGGAACAGCTGGAGAACCTGTGCCAGCCTTCCCCAGGAGTGTCTGTGTGGTTGCATATAACTCTTATCTCAAAGTGTGTGTGTGTGTGTGTGTGTGTGTGTGTGTGTGTGTGTGTGTGTGTGTGTGTGTGTGTGTGTGTGTGTGTGTGTGTGTAAGTTACTTGGGCAGGGACACAAAGCACTGGCTGGACAGAGAGGATGCTGGAGGTTTTAGCTTGCCCACTAGGCTGAAATCTGGATCCTATAGCTGTGCCAGTGGGGAGTTTTATTGGGGACCTGGAGAGAAAGGGAGAAACCAGCCCCAGACTGACTGTGATCTCTGTGTGCTCTTAAGAGAAACTGTACTTTGCTGTGTGTGTATTTATTATCCTTTCTGCATATGGATGCCCCTCACTTGTGTTAGTGATAAGGATTGAGGCTCCTTGATTGCTGGGCCAGGGCACGGGCATCACAGATGCACAATATAGCTAGTACAGTAATCATAACATTACACATACATTGATAAATAGTAATTTTGCTGTCTCTACATACATAGTTTTTAAGTGCTATATTTTCCTCTGTAACACCAAGGTGCCTTTTGTGTACATTGCATCATGTGATTGATATGCTGGTATCATTTTCTTAGCACAGGCTACAGTATTAATACCTAGGAATGTAGGTGTTTACATGCACATTATAAAATTATATATATATATATATATATATATATATATATATATATATATATATATATATAGGTTCCCTATTACATGCTCGAAGCTTTACTTAATCGAATAAGTAAAGCTCGAACTTATAATATCAAAACCGTAAATTGTCGAATGGCCGATTTAACTCAGGGAAACACTTCCCTTGGCCGTTCTGTATCTCTCAGCTGCTTCTATTTCCAAACGCCTGGCCTCCAACTCAAATCTCTTTAGCTCCAGAGGGATTTTTAAGCCCTCTGCAGAAAGGTTGAACTGTCCATTTTCTGAGGGTGGTACATCTCCACTGCCAGTCAGATCATCCTCCTGATTGCTGTTTTCTGATGCAGCTGTGACAAAAGCTGCAATAATGTCTGCCTTAGTCAGGTTTCCATGCAGCAGTCCCCTAGCCTGGCACATCTCAGCCAGCTGGCTCCTTGTTAGCTTTCCATACTCCTCTGCTGACATGCTGCCTGCTCTCCCTGACTAACTAAGCTAACAAAATAAACAATTGTGATCTGAACTCTTGATTATTCACTGAGTGGCTGATTTAGAGTACAAAACACCTTCAGTGATTACTGTACACAAGCTACAGGAATTCACTCTACCCACACCACTACAAGCCAATTAGTATTTGCCAACGAATTAATATGTGGTGTGGATATCCCACCACTACCAAATAATTAATATGTGATGTCCGTGCCCTGGCCCAGCAATCAAGAAGCCTCAGTCCTCACCACTAACACCAGTAAGGGGCATCCATATAGGGAAAGGATAATAAATACATACACAGTAAAGTATAATTTGCCTTAAGAGCACACAGAGATCACAGTCAGTCTGGGGCTGGTTTCTCCCTTTCTCCCAGGTTCATACGTTCATAGGTAGGTACTAGGCTAGCAGCCCCAGGGCCCATGCAAGCCTAGCCAACAAGGTTCCCTGCTTTCACCACCCACAGATGATATTTACCTGCGCCCCTGTCTAGCAGGGCCACAGATGTGATGCCCGGGGTGAATTTCCTATTGCCCATCCACTCATCAAGATTTTTCTTGAAGAGTGCTTGTGATGAACTTGAAATAGATAAGTAGTTTGTTCCAGAGTATGGGAAGTCTCTGGGACAGGAATCTATCCCTCCATGTTTAGGTCTCTAGAGCTGTGGCTCTGAAGGATTGGGATTTCTTTAGGTGTAGCATGTCCAGTAGCTCAAGGTTTAACATACCTTTGTATGTTAGGCAGAGATCACCTTGGAGTAGGCGATATGCTATGGAGTAAAGCATGAGCTTTTTGAGGCGGTCAGCACAGGGTAACTGTTTGAGTCCCAAAATCCTCTTTGTTTGGTATTTTTTGTGGCCTTTCCAGCTGCTGCAGATGCCTTATAAGGTACATTCGAAATGGGGCATTGTACTCTATAATGGGTCTGATGAGAGCCGAGTAGAGGGGGACAATGACTTCTTTTTTCCTGGATGAGAACCCTTTCATGATGAGGTGTGCTATGTAGAAGGATTTTCTGACTACTGTGGTGATGTGATTCTCAAAGGAGAGGCTACTGTCAACTAGAGTCCCAAGGTCTCTTATCACACCTTTGGTGTTAAGTGGGCTGCCGCCTATGTGGTAGTCCATGGGTACAGTGTTTTTATCAAAGGGGATGACAATGCATTTTTTGGCGTTGAGCTTGAGGCCATAGCTCTGACACCAGGCATCAGTCTCGATGAGGCCCTTTTGCAGGATGTCCATGTCATTTGGGGACTCAACTATGGTACCCAATTTGCAGTCATCTGTGAACTTTGCCAACCAGAGGCCTTCTGTGCTGGCCTGTACTTCAGAGAACTAGATCCCAAACAGGAGGGGACCCAAGACTGAACCCTTTGGTACTCCACTTATTACAGGTTTGGAGTCAGGTATGAAGTCTGCAAATTTTACAGTGTGGGTTCTGCAGTGAGCCAGTTGGCAACCCATCTTGTGATGTATGGATTTATACCCAGCTTGGTGAGTTTATTTATGATACCAAAATGGGGGATGGTGTTGAAAGCCTTGGTGAGGTCGAGATAGGCTGTGTGGACTGCCTTACCCTCATCAATGGCTTCGGTGACTGTTTCAAAGAAGTCAGCTAGGTTCAGGAGACATGATCTGTCCTTCCAATATCCTTGTTAATGAGTTCCATGATAATATGCTCCATGGCTCATAGCTTCATAGGTTGGTACTAGGCTATCAGCCCTAGGGCCTATACAAGCCTAGCCATAACAATTCCCTGGATATTTCCTTCCATAATATTTACTTCCCTAGACCCCTGTCTAGCAGGGAGACAGATGTGATCCCCGGGGTGAAGTTCCTATTTCCCATCCAATCGTCAGGGTTCCATTTGAAGAGGGCCAAGGAGGTGCTCTGCTTGACATGTATGGGCAATCTATTCCAGAGTATGGGGAGTCTCTGGGTCAGGAACCTATACCTTCAGCATGTTTTGTTCATTGTGATCAAACACATCAAGCTGATCTAATGAACCCAGCCTATTACTAAAATTATTACGATTGTTTTTTGCCACCGATAGTTTTCTATTTGGGACAAATTGTTTAAGTTCTTCTCTGGGCCAAGAGAAGATTCGATTCTGCTTAAAGTCATTAATGTCCCTTTGTAATTTATTATTTTTCCTTTGCTGTAGCTTCATGTCCATAGATTGCATATGGGCCAAAACATTTTGGTATAACTCTAGTGAATCACTAAAGCCAGGCATATTAATGATGGTATTCTCAAGAAGTTCTATTTCTTCAATCAACCTGTTCTCAACAGGCTCAAAAATGTGTTCATCAACTTCATATAGTCAGCACTTAACTTTAAATTCAATTGTTGCCATTGCATCAAAAGTTCATTATAGGTATTACCATAAGAGGGCATTTTTTAAATTCTTAGCCCTCTAGGCACTATACCTAATTCAAGATATGCTTGAAAACTTAATCTCTGCCACTGAAGCTGTTTGTGAGTCTAGAGTTTAGAGTGGGAGTTGCAAGGGCATAGCCAGCATGTTTTTAGGTGTGCATTTAGTAAAGTTTTGAAGTGGGTGCATGATGGTACAGAGGTAATTGTGGGTGGGAGAGAGTTCCATAATTTGGCTATAGTGCAAGAGAATAGTGCTTCACCAGCAGAGTTACTGGCTTTAGTGATCTGCAAGTGATTTTTGTTGCTGGATCTTAGTGGTCTGGTGGTGTAATAGGGTTGGAGTAGATTCTGGAGGGATAGGACATTTAGTGGATGGTTTGCTAGTTTGTGGGCGAGTGAGAGTTGATACCATTGAAGGAGGTGAGGGAGTTCAAGCCAGCCCAGTTCAGCAAGTGAGAGACAGTGGTGACTATGGTAGGATGCCCCCAATGTCTTTATTTGTAAGTATCATGATAATGCGTTCCATGCCCTTGCAGATCAGGTTCGTCCGACTGATGGGACAGTAGTTCTCGGGATCCAAGGTGGATCCCCCCCTTGTGAAGTGGGATAACTGTAGCTGTGCACCACTCAGTGGGCAAAAAGCCTGAGGTGAGGCTGGTAAAGGAGTTTTTTGCATCCTGGGATTTTCCTCTTTTCTGCAACAGTTTCGTCCTTCTGTTGTATAGTTTGTTTAAGGCAGGGGACCACCAGATTGGCTTCCTTTTTTTGGAGGAGAGCGTCTTGGTTCTATTTGGGATGGCACAATTCATGCATAAGTGGATGTGCTCGTACAGTGCCTTAGTGAAGGATTCAGCAGTCGAACTTTCAGCTCCCATCTGCGTGGGTGTCATGAAGTTTGTCATCGGCCTTGCAGACCAGGCTCTTCAGGCTAATAGGGCGATAGTTCCCGGGGTCTGTGGTGGCTCCCCCTTTGTGGAGTGGTACAACTGTTGCCATGCACCATTCAGTGGGTACAAAGCCTGTTGAAAGGCTATGATTGAACATGGTGCTTAGGTGGGGGCTAGTTCATTCTGAAGCTCATGGAGAATGTAGCTAGGGATATTATCTGGTCCAATGGCTGTTGCGTTCTTGGCTTTCGATAGCGCAGTTTTCACCTGTTCAGTTGTGATTGCAGGGACACTGCATTCTTCTGGTATGGATATGGGCCCTTTAGGAGGTGAGGGGGGTAAAGTTGGCACTAAACCTATCAGCCAGGATGTTAGCGATAGCAGTCGGTTCTGTGAATTTTGTGCAATTTTGCTGCAGCTTAGAGCAGATCTGGGTGAAGCCATTGAGATTCTTGACATAGCTGCAAAATGCTTTGTGGTTGTCTTTAGAATCAGTGGCAATCTTATATTCATAGTATTGCTTTGGAGGATTTTATGAGAGATCTCAGCTTCTTGCTGAGGCTAACTAGGGAGCTCCTTCACTCGTGGTATTTTAATCTATTTTGCAACAGTTTCTTCCTTCTGTTGTAGAGTTTGTTAATAGCAGAGGACTACCAGATTTGTTTCCTTTTTTAGAAGACTGCATCTTGGTACTGTTAGGGATGACACGATCCATGCACCCATGTAGGTGCTTATGGAGTGTGTTTGTATAAGATTTGGCAGTGGTAACTGTATTCTCCATCTGCATTTGTGTTGTGAAATTGACCACTTTTGCCTTAAGTTACATGAACTTGGCTTTGGAGAATTTTTTTACAGTGGTTTCCTTAGTGGGGGTGGATATCTAGGGTGGTAAGTTTATGGTCGGATCTGACCAACGAGGAGCTGACTTCAGGTGTGGAGCACCTGTCGCTCATGTTGGTAAGTACTAGGTCTAGGATATTTTTGCCCCTGGTAGGGGTGTGGACAAGTTGATCCAGGGCATTGGAGTTTACGAATTCTAGGAAGCGTTGAGGAAAGGAGTTAGTACAAGAGTAGTTTTCCCATTTAATGGTGGGGTAGTTGAAATCTCCCAATATTAGGGTGTTTGGTTGGAACCTGATATTCTCTATTATGTCAAGAAAAGAGAAGTGGGAATCCTGGGGCATGGTGGGGGATCTGTAGCAAGCTACAATATGGATTGCAGTTTTGCACAGAGTTAGTTGCACTTGTATAATTTCGGATGAATTATGTTGGGCAACTGGCCTGGAGGTGTGGTTGTCCTTAATGAGTATGTGGTTGCAAGAATTCCTGCGCGTAAAGCAACTGCATGGCTCAAAACCATGTAACAAAATCCAAATAAGGAGCCAGCAGACAATGACGAGCTGTGGAGATTTTATTTTTTATTCAAAGCACAAAAACCAAAACAGATCGGTTTTGACTTGTCAAAAGTAACAGCCTTCCTCAGTGTTTAACTGAATATTTATACTCTGTGGTTATATGCATAATCCTTGTGTCCAAAAGCCCTGTGATTGGTTCATCAATTATAGATGTTCATTCAATCCAGGTGAAAACAAAGCACCTAATTTTATAATCCACTTCTTCTCCTTTGAGTCCAGAAGATTATGCAAACCTCCTTTGTTTATTCTATTACCTACTATTTTATCAATAATAGTAAATCTGAAGGTTGCAGTAGTATGATTAATGGTGTGTTTATATTGGGCATGTGTGTATTTTTTGGTTCTGATAGCACTTAGATGTTCTGAAATGCGTATACGTAGAGGTCTAGATGTCTGTCCCATATAGAAGGCATGGCATGTACAGGTTGCTAAATATATGAGCCAATCAGACCCACAATTGGCAAAGAAATGTATGTCATGAACCTGGCTGGTATTAACACTTGAAAAATCTTTGGTTTTGTTTACCATCCTACATTGTGTACAATGTTCGCAGGGTACACATCCTTTCAATACATCCCCGGTCATGATCCTTTGTCCCCTATCAATACTAGGCTGTTGTCTATGTTTATAGTGGCTCAACTGAGAACCCACATTCCTCCCCCTCCTAAAGGAGAACTCACATCTCTCCTTTAAAATTGAAGCAAGAAAATAATCCACCCTCAAGATATTCCAGTGTCTCTGAACTACATTTAATAGAATATCGGTATTACAGCCATAGGTGGTCAAAAGTCAAAAATTGGGACTTGAATTTATTTGTTTACCTTTGTAAATGAGAGTCTCTTGTCTATCCATCTTAGATACCAAATTGCTTGCAGTTAAAACATGGCCCATAGCATATCCCCTATTCCTGAATCTGATGGTGAGGTCATCCCTATAATGTATAAAGTTATCAGGCTTGGAGCATATCCTTTTCATCCTTAAATATTGGGACTTGGGTATATTCCTGCATATGTGTGGTGGATGAAAGCTGGAGGCATGGAGAAGCGAGTTGTACTGGGGCTATTTCCAATATACTTGGGTTGCCAATGTATGATCAACATTCCTAGTCACAAGCACATCCAAAAAAGGGATGTGTTGTGAATGGAAAGTGGCTGTAAACTCCAAACCCAATTTATTTTCATTAAGGTAGTTCACAAACTCCCTCAGATACAACTCATCACTTCTCCATACCATCCAGCAATCATCCAAGAATCTCCTCCATATATCAATTTCATCCATATAAATGTTATGCGAAGGGTCATATATAATAAATTCTTCCAAGAATCTCCTCATATATCAATTTCATCCATATAAATGTTATGTGAAGGGTCATATAATAATAAATTCTTCCAAGAATCTCCTCCATATATACATTTCATCCATATAAATGTTATGTGAAGGGTCACATATAATAAATTCTTCCACATATGCCATAAATAGATCTGTGTAAATGGGTGCAAAAGATGCCCCCATTGCCGTCCTCTTTATTTGCCAAAAACATTGGTCCACATAGAAAAAGATATTTTTGGTCAGGACATACTCAGCTAGCCTAATGATGAATGTATTCATGCCAGGATGATATAGTTCAGACTTCCCAAGCCAGTATTCAAGGGCCTCCAACCCCGCCCAATGAGGTATATTTGTATAAAAGGCAGATACGTCCAAGGTACATAGTAACCAGCCTGGTTGTAATTGGTTGTCGGCAATAATCTGGAGGAAATCAGTGGTGTCATGAAGTCTTGATCGTACACATTGTAGTAAGTGTTTAAATTTTTGAGTCAAATATTGTGACAGTGGTTCAGTGATAGAACCCTTTCCTGAAACAATCGGTCTACCGGGAGGATTAAGTGGATCCTTATGAATTTTTGGGAGAAAATAAATGCACTGATTAGAGGGATCCTGTACAGTTAGATGTTTACATTCTTGTGATACAGCTCATCATTGTCTGCTGGCTCCTTATTTGGATTTTTTTAATGAATATGGACACACCTCCAGCCTTGGTAATCTGGTCCTGGCTTGATGGCAGAAAGGTATGGTATGAGTTATATCCTGGTAATGCAGGGGTGCTCTCTGAAGCCTTGAACCAGGTTTCAGTCACTGCACAGATATCGATATTCTCCATTTTAGGGGTGCCTCGAGTGAGTGCATTTTGAGGTTTAGACTTCTAGCATCGAGTAGCATTACCCAGAGTTTTTGCTTGCCTGTATCAGTTATGGTGGTAGTTTTGTTTTTTGAGCTTTGCTTAAAAAAAGGCACTATAGGGGTGGCAAGAGCCTTCGCCAGTATCTGTAATCCCAGGGGCGACAGGTGCAGGCCATCTCTGGTAAAACATCATGGCCTGTCAACCATGTCATCCCAGGCAGACAAATACTGGATCCCCTTTGAATGACACCAGAAGTTTAGCCAATTGCTGAAGTTAATCATTTTGTCCTTGTATTGCGGTATCATTCTGGGCGAAGGTAGGATGCTACTCAGGACTAGGGTCATACCTCCCTGGATTACAAGGTCAGAGAACTCCTCCATGTCTCTGTTCATGTAATCCGGGGAGGTACATCTCATGTCATTCACACCAACATGAACAATGACTGAGTCATATTTGTACTTGTGGAGTGACCTGAGTGCATGGGTTATGTGGTGGATCCTGGCACCTGACAGGCAGCTAACAGTAACCTTCTCCTTGTTTATTCTGGTGAGTGGAACATCAGTGTGCCTGACTATAGAGTCGCCTATGACCAATGTGTTTGGCATGTAGTTTTGCCTTATGGACAGTGGTTGAGTGGCACACTGAGTCTGTGTGTAATGTGTCTTTCAGGTTGTGGTGAGGGCTGGAGGTTGCTTGCATTTCTGCTTTGGAGGTCTCTATTGTTTGGGTAGATTCTTATTGAAAGCCTCCGAGAATGATTTTGTGTATCTATGCATGGGTCTTGGTGGTGTAGGTGTACTGGATCTATGTGGTGTTTGCGGTGTGGAGTGGGTGTTTGCCTTCTCCTCCTGACTGACAAGTTCAGTCTTGGATTGAGAGAGCTTTACCTCCAGTTTGGCTAGATAAGTGCATCTCTCAGAAGTTGTAGTGTTGGGTGGTAAGAGGAGAGGGTTGTCTGTGTACATGAGGCAATTTCTACATTGCCCCAAGATGCCCAGACTCATCAGGTAGACAGGAGAGAGCACCAGAAGCTGTCTCTTGGGCATGCCTGAATAGACACTATTTACTTCTAGACAAGTGAGAAAAGTAAGTAGAAGAGCTATTTTCCTCTAAGCAAGTGAGGAAGATAAGTACAAAAACCATTTCCCTCTAGGTAATAAGGAGGGTTAAGTACTGTAGTAGTTTATAACTTATATAGTGCTTACAGCAAGTTTTGAACCAGTGCTGTGAATGAGGAAGCAAATTCAAGTGCTAAAACTAAGAATCTGGCTAGTTCCTAGGAAAAACTGAAGAGGAGACTTTATGGCACCGGGAATAGTTTAAACCTATCTAAGTGGCACTGCGAGATGCGCAAACCCGCACAAACACTGTTTTTTAATCAGAAAGATGAAAGGGATAGAAATAGCCCAAAACAGCCAATAAAACTACAGTTTCTGGGTTGAAATCATTTCTCCAGTGATAGGCTGTTCTAAAGCTCACCACTCTCACTGATGAACAGAAAAGTCTGGGCAATGCAGGAACTTACAAACAGCCCAGAATTCAGCAAACTCTGAAAACTGGACTTTACTAGATCTAGAATGGTGGGACATGATTATAGGGATAGAATGTTTTTGTTTTTCTGGGTATTTTTCAAAATTTAAGTCAAAACAGCAAATAAACACTTTTAACACAGAAAATATGCTATCATACTTGAGTGTGTAGGTCCCCAATAAGACTCCCCACTGGCACATCTATAGGGTCCAGATCTCAGCTTAGAGGGCAAGCTAAAACCTCCAGCACCCTCTCTGTCCAACCAGTGCTTTGTGTCCATGCCAAAGTAGCAACACACACTCACACACACACACACACACACACACACACACACACACACACACACACACACACACACACACACACACACACACACATTGAGATAAGAGTTATATACAACCACACAGACTCTCCTGGGGAAGGCTGACACAGGTTCTCCCACTGTGCCCCTTTTCTGCCCAGTCTAAAAGGTAGTACCATCTGCCACCACCTACTAATATCAGCTACTCAAAGGCCCTTCTGAAAGGGTGTCCAATTATTACTGTGCAATATTATTATCCAAATGGTAAGTGTGACTGAACAGTCAAGGCTTATTAGAGTGACTTGGTACAGTATCACTGTATACATGCAATGTACTCTAGTGCTTAAATTAACTCTACATAAAACAGCCAGTGCAGTAAAACTATGCAGGAGTATGACTTTTTAACATTCTGAACACTTCAATCACTTATTGAGGTGAAACTGTGCTATCTTTCAATTAACCTACTAGATAGACCTACTACAGCCAGGCTATGTGCAAGGAATACTGTTTTCTGATATACTGAACATTTTTAGGAACATGTCAAGCAGAGTTCCATTAGACTACCTTAAGTAACATCTGGACGAACATGTCTAGACATAGTTTTACTTGGATAAAAGAAAAAAAAGGCACTTTAGGGTCAATCCGCCTCCATCCCTAATGCTAAGGACGTTACCCCACTCTCCACTTACATAAATACATCTATTTTAAAATCACACAGTCTTGAAGAAAATGAAATGTTAAAAAACAGTGAATCACTGCAGGCACTGTAATAGAAACTGCAGTGGCTGTAATTTCCTATGTACACACCACTTAGCCAGTTGCAATTGGCCCAGTTATGCCTGAGAAATTGTAACATCACTGAGTGGTTACTTGACTATTAGTAGAAAAACTGTTTCTGAATACCCTGATCATATATTTGCTAAAGCTTGTGGCCTGCATTATTTTACCCCAGCAGTTTCTGCAGAGTCTATTAACAGTGAGAAGTAATCACTAGTTAACATTCTCAAGCTATGACTGTTATATATGAAACTGAGATGCATAATTAAGGTTGTTGTAGTGCATAGAGTATCACAATTATGATATGAAAAACAGACTTGTTAAGCACCTTTCTGATGTCAGAAAAATTCTGTTAGGTTTTATTCTCACACTACCACTTAACAGCAACCAATGCCAACCACCACAGAACAGCAGCAGAAGCTAACACAACTTTAAAAATTGTTAAATACTTCACTCTACCATACTTGTAAACAAAAGATGGAGCAGAGTGAAGTGATTCAGCTTTTAAAACTGTTAGTTTATCAGACAGACACTTTACTACTGCCTGCTGTCTTTTATGACTTTCAAGAACATAAAACACTTGTAAACAAAATCAGGGACAAATGAGCAGTATGATTTCTGCTTAATGTACATTAAACTGTGAGATTATCTGCAACTAATGCCATCAATACACTGTTTCTAAAAACAAAAAACAAAAAAAAAAAGAACATAAAACACTTTGCTCTCCTACTCTGTTTTTGTATAAGGTAGTACACGAAGGAAATAAAGTTCCATACAGTACAAAAAACTATGATCATGTCTCTCTGACCATAACACTCATTATGTTTTCAACATGGATGTCAATATTTACCTCTCAAGCTTTGCTTCACTCCACTGTTAAAGTGAATCTCTTGACATATCTTTCTCAAAGACATAATAAATTGGTTATGATTAGAGATCCCATACTAATCCTCCTTACTTAGAAGATATCGTCCCGAAAATGCAGCCTATGTGGTTTAAAGTAGACGGTGGCTCCACCCACAGTATGAGACACCTACTGGGACCTAGCTTAAAAAGAAAAGAGTGAGATATCCTAAAAGAACTGCCACGATAGGGATCCCATGCTACAAAACTCTAATCTAAGAACAATACAAATAAAGATGCAAATGTACAAACATTGAAAATACAGGCAGGGTTAATTTGTACCTAGCACTCAAGTTGAGTGCTGTTCTGCATTACTAATTTGGAGAAGGGCTGCACTTAACAGCAACCCAGGGTAGAGCAGTTATGGATTTTGTAACCCTTTTGTGTACATAAATATTAATAAATGATATCCTGATACTTTGGGGGGGTGGGAAAAGGAAAAAGAGAGGTTTTCGTACCTACTTTTGAAACGTTATTTTTGTTGTATTTAACCTTTTCTTCGTGTTTTATGAAAGGATTATTCTTGTTGGGAAGGGCTGTACTCAGATGTACTAATACACTATATTTTTAGATCTAAAAGAAGTTAAAAAATGAAATTATAAAATGTGATATTGGAGAAGCCACATATAATGTGGCATTAGAAATGCAAAAGGATGAAGCCTATAAAAGTATTTCTCAATCTATGGAATATTATTTAATTAATTGCACACAGAGATTTAATAACTTTTTTACAGATAGCATTCTCTGGGTTGCACAATGGCACTGTGGATAGTGTTGCCACTTTAGCAAGAGGTTCCCCTGGTTCTGTTCTCCCCTGGGGTGCCTTCTGTGCAGAGTCTGCATGTTCTCCCTTTGTTCATGTGGGTTTCCTCCAGGTGCTCTGGTTTCATCCCACATTCCAAAGACATGCAGTATGTGGACTAGACACTCTAAATTGACCATAGGTGTGAGTGTGTGTGAAAGTGTATGTGTGGTAATGAAGAATTACTGTGGCAGGGCTAGCCTCCTGGTGGTGTAAACCTTAGCTCTAGATAATTGTCACTATTGAATTAACATTCTGACCCCATGTGCAAAAATGGGGAAAGGGGGTTGTAGATGGATGGATTCTTTGCAGTTCTTATTGCTCTATACTAACATGAAGATTATTGTGAAACTCTACTACCTCATACAAACAAGTGCAATAGTTTCTTCTGTCTGATAATTCACAACAGACAGGTCTGTCTGCTGTGTCTGTTCAAGCCCAGGTGTGCACACATATAAATCAAACATCTTGTCTGACGATGTACAGCTATGCTTCTCAAATAGGCTTGTATAGCTGGTGGAGTGGTAAAACTGAACATCTGATACCTGTCTTTAGACATCCTTTTATATCACAAACACCACAGTCTCGAGTCTTTTCTCGACAACATCATTTGCCTTTCTTTTTCTTTCATTCTTTCATTTATATGCATATGTACACAAACAGAGGCACAAAGAAGTATCACTTCACACATCATCTGCACAGTACAACCCAACTTATGCCATTGATAAATGCTTTTTATGTCTTCAAAGAAAGAAGCATAGTAACCATTTTCAAATTAATGCATTTTATGTAAACACTCGCTTAATCCTAATAATATTATTTGTAACAATAAATTCAAATCAGTCAGTTATGCACATAAAAATCTCACAGGTCTTTCAATGTATATAGCAGAGATATCCATTGTACATTTTTGCGGAAATAGCTACAGTAAATTATTATTTGCTTAAATGTAGGTGCTTAAATATTTTAACAGACAAGACTTTTCTCTTTCCAAACTGTGCTCTTTCATTTAAACTTCCACTAATTTTATCTATTACTTATTTGTGTGTGTGTGTGTGTGTGTGTGCGCGCGCGTGTGTGTGTGTGTGTGTGTGTGTGTGTGTGTGTGCACGTTTTCAAATTATGACAGCTTTTTTTTCTCTTACTTTGTAACAGTAATGATAACTTTTACTAAATTATTTTCTTTACTATAAGTATTTAGTATCTTAGAAAACCTAGAGATATTGTACAGTTTGAATCAAGAAATCTGTTTTCATTTTAGTTTTAATAAAATGAAATTTTTGAAAATGACACAATTTTGAATCCTTTTATCTATTTGTATTTTGTATCTTATACAACTATAGAAAATGTTGTCAATATATTTATCCGTGAATATACCTTCTTACTAGTTCCTATTATCAGCTAATGTTTATTGTTTGTGTTATGATAGTTCCTGCAATCTAACATTGTCAATGAAATTTTCTGACCCATTCTGTTTCTGTATCATAAAGAGCACTTAAGGCTTCTGCAAGCTACTAGACTTATTCTTTACCCTGTTTACCATTAATGATATGAATACTGAAAGACTTTATTAACATTTTCAGTGCTGTGTGATATTTTATGTTATTTCCTGCAGTTTTAATTGCACATGATTCCAGCAAAATATAATGGTTTCTGCATCTTGAGTTTCTCGATCCCAGCATGCCTTTCTCCAGTTGTATTCAATTTTTGTAAGTAGCCATTATTATTCTATTTTTTGCTAATGTTAATGTTTATTTTTCTGCTCATATGTGATGACCTCAATTGTTCTAATGCTTTTAGATTGTTTCATTTAACTCTCTTGTTTATTTCAGACTCTGAAATATACTTCACATATCAGAAGTTTTTCTTCACAATCTGCACATGCTATTTTTTAACTTTAATTACCATGGTCATTTCTGTTTCAGTCTTCCTTAACAAAGAAAGGCATAATTCCATTTCTGTAATATTTTTCATATTTTATGATACTGCATCAAATGTATTTAGTTGTTTTGTTTTGCACAAGATTGTCAAGAAATAATGTACTACATGCTTCAGTTACCTTTTATCAGTAATAGTATATACAACCTCGGTCCTGCAATTTGAACTATAACTATACTTTTTGTGGAAGGGATTATTAGTCTTCAAATTAAAAATCAGCCTTAAAACTGCATGTTTCATGGTTTTATATTGAACATATAAATTCTGTGTTCATTACCATTCATCTATCCACTGGTAAGGAATCTGCACTGAAATAATGGCCTGGCTTGAAATCCTCTGGGATGTATGAGTCATGGCAGGATCCTGGAAAACACAACCTTGTATATGTAATGTAAATTCAGATGATCTTAATCAAGTTATGCATTTATTGAGTGAAAAATGCTTTTTGGTATGACACCCATATTCATTCTGAAGTGGAACATGAATGACTACGCATGTGCACTCAGTCATTCCAAGTTCATGTGGAAAGTCTGCATAAAATCCTGTTTTCATTTGCTAGTTGTGACCTGAGTTTTGGAAACTATAACATTATGGCAACATAGAAACTAAACCAGCTGCCACCTGTTACTTGAGGCTTAAATATATAAATTAATTAATTAATTAATTAATTAAATCTTGGGAGTAGCTAGCTGCAGGCTAATATGTAGTTTTCACCATTTCTCATGGTTATAGTTAATTTAGATAGTAAAATTAATGCATATTATTACTTTTTAACATTTTATTCACATTATAATTACTTTAATTAAATTAAAGTAGCATAAGCTATAACTTGCTCAAGGTGAAAGAAGCAATACATTTCTAATAAAATTCCAGTTTGACTGTCATAGTTAAAATGTTTCAGGTCATGCCATAGTTAATAAGTGTAGCTGACCAGTCACCACTATTTATATATATATATATATATATATATATATATATATATATATATATATATATATACAATGTACATTTTAACATCACTTATAAATACAGATCAAATGGCCATGTAACCCACCAAGCCCAAGTAACTATTTTTTTGAAGAAACTAGAAAGTTAAAGTAGTGCTTTTGGTCATGCGATACCAAACTGAAAGCAGATGGGTTCAAACCTATAACTCCAAATTTGAATCTCCCTTTGCTGAAGCATTACACTGGGAGTTACAGTATCAGAAGGAGATTTGGTTCTATAGGAAACAGATATTTGTATATTCTCATGCACTGAAAATTCCATGAGTGAGGTAATACGCAACAGCCGCACTTCCTTCTAAACTGCACATATCAACAAAGTTAATGGTGAGAAGAAACGTTAAAGGTAAATGTCTGTTCATATCTGCTCTTGCATCAAATATTGTTTAAACTAATGATGCAAATTTGTTTTTAAATCAGCATGAAGACAGGATAACAATTTTAGTTATATTTGGTAAGACATTACTGAGTGGAAAGTGATAGGCCAATCTAAGAAAAATTCCAGTTTACAGTGCTAAAAAAATAAACAGGTTGGCAAAATGCTAAAAATGCAACATTGATGCGTGTGTGTGTTACTTTTCCCCTAATGGCATAGTTTTGTAGAGTTTGAATTTGAACCATTAAATGGGGAAAGTATGACTATAATCTGATGCAGTGTCAGTAACGTGCAGATAGTAGAGTTGCCTTTGATAATGGGAATATCTGAAGGTTGTATGTTCTAGCTCCACACTATGCTTGTGGATTTATGTCTGAGCACTGTAATGGTTCTGCTGCTGGGTGGGGGGGGGGGGGTCACTGATGAGACATTATACTGCTGTCCTGTCTTCTGAATTGGTGACAAGCTAACTTGGAGGCAACAGATGCCATGGCACAGGTTGACCAATACTAAATGCCATGGCCATGTTTTTGCTTGTCGGTGTCATGCCATTCTTAGAGGCTGTAGAGGACCATGATAGTAGTGTACATACTGAAATGGAAATTTTTTGCAGGTTGAATACAATTACACAAATATTCATGAAATTAAAGTTTCAACATATAAAGTTTGTTATATACAGTATCAGTCAATTTGCTCTGTATTTGTATTTTAATAAATACTATTCCTAAAAGCACTTGGCATGCATATTAAAATACTAAGATTAGTTATAAATTATTACATATTATAAGACATTACTTCATGAATTGTGTCATACAGGTGGTCATAGCACTGGAGTATATTACCTATGTTCAATGAACCTCTAGGGTACTTACGTATTATCGCAACCAGATTTTCGCACTTTCGCTAATTTCAGTAGAAACGAGGCCATGAAACAGTGTAAATTGGCATTCAGAGTGTGTATTGCTGGGGAGTAATTTTGGATTACCTTTGGGAACAAAAACAGTGGAGAAAGCCCTCTTCCTGTTTTTTGCATGTTTGTATTGTTATGCCTGCTGTCACTGTGATGGACAGATTGCATTCACTGTATGGAAGGAATCATTCAGAGAAGAAAACACAGACGTAGTAGTGATGGTTTTAGTGACATTTATTTTTTTAACAATTACTAAATACAATAATGGTTAAAAGTAAGCAAGTGTGGGTTAAACAATTTCTCAGTGTCTGTGTTTTACTTTTCTGAAGAATTTCTTCTACAGGTTCAAGAGACAAACGATGGTATGATAGCTGCCATGAAAAGTGTAGCGTGCCTGTGTAATGCATGCAAAAAAAAAAAAAACAGGAAGATGGTTTTCTCCACTGTCTCTGTTCCCGAAGGTAATCTGAAGTTATTCCCCAGCAAAACACACTCTGAACACCACTTTACAGTAAATGTAAAGTTTTGGGGCACTACTACACATTTACAAAGACGGTTTCAATTGCTTCATGTATCTGTGGTGGTATGCGCATTTCGCAACCGTGAAAATCTGGTTGCGATAATATGTAAGTATCACTTCTAGAATTCATATGTATTAATATAGCAAAGATGGGATGCATTCCAAACATAACCAACTTAACACTGCCAGTTTTGTGGTATTAAACAGCCTAAAATGGAGTTGCACTTAAAAAGGTAGTTTATATGATATGACAAACAACTGGGAGCATTTAGTTTTACCTATAGAGATTGTCTATATTTTATTTGTTTAATAATGATTTTTAAATTAACTCCATATAAATATTGAAATAGAAATCAGTATCTCTCAAGTAATTTTTATTTATGTTTAATATTATTTTATCAGAATTTCTCATTAACAACTAAACAGTATATAATAAAAATACATTTGTACTCTATAATTTTCAGTTTTTTACACATTTGCAGGGAATGTGTGCCCTTGCATTCATAGTTACTTCTTAAAATAACAAAGTAAGATATGTTATAAAGCCAGTGGCTAATACATTTAACAATTAGCAAGGCATCTTTTCATTAACTTTCGTGACATAAAATAATCAAGAGTGCTAGAGGCTAAACTTCGAAGAAGTTTGTGTCTGCTCTAGTAATGTCATTGTTTAAATGTCTTTAAAAAACTATTATCATTTGTATCTGTTTTCCTAATATTTGTATGCCACAGGATTTCTTAAGACTTCTAAATAAAAAGCCTGGTTTTAATGTAATTTAGTTGTGAAAAAAAAATTATTTGCAGCAAATGTAATGACATGTTGAGTAGTTTGTGTTGCATGCAGTTTTAAGTAATGATTATAAAAATAATATTAAGTGATACTTGAAAATGTATATGTTCAGTTAATGAATGCAATAGCCTGATGAAATATAGTGAATGAAGTTAGCTTTGGCAGCAGTTCGCTTACTTAATCCTGGAGCTGTTTTGTCATTCACAGCCAATTTGATCTGATAGAACCCTTACTGGGACAATGTGCCTGCCAACTGTTGCAGATGTAGCTGATTATATTACTTGAAAATGGGCTTTGAAGGAGTGATTATGTCTGCTCTCCTCTCACAAAAAAAAAAAAAATCATTGAACTTTGTCCTCAGGTACTAGTTCCTAGAAGAAAGCACAGAAAAAAAGCAATATTTTAGTGATACAAGCTTCTTGTTTGGCAACAGTTTCTTTAAACTAGAAATCAAAGTTATTAACATTCTACTAACTGCCTATGTAAACTTTTTGCAGGTTGAATACAATTACACAACTATTCATTTGTGTTTGCCATCAAAGCTTTTTCCATGTTTAAATAGAGCATTAAATTACTTCTGAAGACTAATAAAAGTGTCAAAGCAGTAGTTATACATTCTACATTTTCTGATGAGACTACACATAACATTAAAGGACACCACTACTATAAGAATGTCCCTTATGATTTATTATATTAGATTATAAACAAATAAACTCTGTTTGTAGAAGACCTTATGTACAATGATAATATGTCTGAACAACAGCATGATTATTTATTTAATAAGTGCAGTAACTTTGCATTCCCATACACATGTGGCATATCAAAACGTATAAAAACATTACCTGCTTGGTCTCAGAGCTATGCTGACTGTTACACAAGATTATACTCTTGCATCCCCGGTGATGTGAACCTGGAGGCACATTATGGATCCACAAGATATTTTAACAAATGTGTTGTACAGAATGCTAACCAGGATGATTTTGGTGACGTAGTATTTACTCATTTAACACCAATATAGAAAATACACAAAGACTGGCTTGCGTAGAGTGATTACTTGTGAGGTCTAAACTTCACAGATAATTTATTTTAGCTCCACATTATATTGTATGAGTTTATCTTATGCCACAGTATGTTTAAATTTGAGGAGTAATATTATTTACAGGTGAGGGGTAGATCCAGAGTTACCCCCATGGAACCTACATTTGACCTACAGGTTGAGTTAGTATTTCAGTAAAAAAACTGACAGCATTTGGTATCTGGAATATTAATAAGTGATAAAAGATTTAGTTTTTATTGGTGGTGAAGATCACTTAAAATAATTAAATAATTTACAACAGAAAATTACAGGGATTCTGTCACTAACTAATAATTAACGTAGAATGTACTATAGAACCAATTCATTTTTTAGACATCACGATAAAGAAAAAGAAAGATGCCAACAAGCTACAGAGTAAATAATGTAGACAATCTGCCGATGTTAATAAGCTGTAATTACATAGCAGCTGCCACTCTGCCTATATTTGCTATAACACACCACTTGGGCAGTTTGTTATTAGTGAGCATGGACAGACAGAAATAACTTTAAATAATGAGAAGATTTATTTAAAAACAGTATCCTAAAGACTACTTGGGTCTGGCATGGAAAGAGTTAAAGACAAGGTACAAGTAGTATCATATGTCCAAGGATAGCAGGCATAACACATGAGCTGACACTGAGAATTATAATGTAGTAGAAGGAAAGCCCCAGATCCGTCACATCTTATCCCCCATTTAAGTGTAAAGCAGAAAACGGCATATAAAGTGACTGGGATATTTTAATAACAAATGGCTCAGGCAGTTGGTGAGAATCACAGTTTACATAATGGAAAGCTATAAAATGAGGGTCTTCTAATTTAGTAAAGAAATTGACATGAAAACATTTAAGTGTCACATATTTTCTGTATGGGAGAATATCGACTGTACTAATCTCGTTTTGCAAACTGATATGGTTAAAAAATACTATTTTAATTGTATTGTCACATACAACACCACTGTTATTGTTTATGTTACTATATACACTTATCAACATTTTTATGTGAGAAGACCTAAAGTCTGTTAAGTTTACACAAACATTAGACTATACAAGTGCTATTAAAAGTAACATACATCTCTTTTTTTTCTTCATATTTAGTCTGTTCCTCACAAAATTTGTAGTTTTGTGGCAAATCAGTGAGGATTGAACTCACCAAAAAAAATACTAGACATTTGAGGTTCAAATTTCATATCCTTCAGAAGATGCATGGTAACACAAAACCTTTTATTCTACCAATTTTCTAAGTTTATAAGAGCAAGCCTTTGCCCCCCACCCCATTATTTTTGCCTTTGTCCAGATTTCTTATGTTAAGAGTATGAAATATATGAAAAGTAATAACATGACAATTGCTTAGGCTACCTAAACTAATCGTTTTGATAGCTCTATAAATTCCAGCCACTGCAAATAGTTCCACAAAGTAATATAACTGGGGACTTATTTTACAAAATAATTACAAGAACTAAAATGTCAATTATGTCTGACAGACACAAGGTTACATGGCCTGTACATATCAATGCATACAAAAATATATATTAAGGAGGCATCCCATCTCTTAATTCTCTGATACTTCTTCAGTTTTATCAACGTGCATTATCGCAATTTACATCCATCTTATTTTGTAGTTATATTTAATATGGCATGTGTTTGCTGCATTATATTCAGAAGTTGCTGGTGACAGACATAAGGCACTATTGCTTTACTGTAGAACTGCTGTATTGCTAAGGATTTGTTCTAGGTGTTTACATAACAGATCAGCTGATAAGGAACCAGAGAATTCTAGTGGTGCATTAGATTCTTTAGAAACCAGCTGCAATGTAGATCAGGTCAAAGATAAAATGTAAAAAGATTATTGTTTTTATCTGAGTGAATCTGTGGAATACCTGGAACATTTCTCAAAGTGTATTCTTTTTTATGTAATTTTTAAGGTGGTTTAAGTGATATGTAATAAATATAGATGTTGTTTTTTATCTGCAGTTAGTGTGTCTTTCATTTTTGTTAAATGAGATAACCCAGCTGGTAGGATTGGCTGATTAATGAATTCCTAGGCCTACTATTACCACCTAGTCTGCACAAGTGTCAGCCATCTCCTACTGCTAGGATTGGTAAGCCAACAATGCCTGTACATTCCATCCCTTGAACTGGTACCAATTTCACCTGGATTCAACAATTCTCAAGGATCTCTCTGTGTCATGCAACCAACTACTTGTACTGTTTTTTCTTATTTAAAATATTCATGTCTGAGCATTTCTACATCAAAGCACTGTCTGAAAATGGATGCATCAAGTCGCCTATGTCTTTCAGAACAGTAACTCGCTCAGACTCTTATGCTTTTTCTTTCTTCTGAAACATTTTCATGGGTGTTTTCAGCCTCAAAAGAAAAAAAAAATTTCCAGTTCGTTTTATAACAGGGGTGGTTTGTGTAATATAGTGTTAACACTATCTACAAGCTGATTTATCCCTTCCATTAAAATCAGGTCAGTATTAGTACAATGAAGATTGTTACATTATATGTCACCATAAAGTAATATAACTATAACCTGTGATTAGACCATCAATGTCAAGCAAAAACTATGTTCTTCTTAACAAATAAAAAAGCAACATGCTTGTTCATGCTGGAAAATACTGTACGGTTACTTCATCATTTATATCTGTGAATGAAACCAACTTTGTATGGATGACATCAGCCACATGAACACTTGAACTCCAAGTATAAAAATCAAATGCAATGTTTTTAGTTTTAACCAAAGAAAATGGTCATATTAAAAAAAAACAAACAAAAAAAGAACACCAGAAGTATACCTTATTATGAGCTTTGTACTGTGGAGGCATATATATATATATATATATATATATATATATATATATATATATATATATATATATATATATAATATATATATATATATATATATATATATATATATATATATATATATAGCCCTGACGCACAACCTTCAACGAAGGCACGCCCTATTCACATATGCCTAAACACAGAAGACGCTCTAGCTGAGAATCGAACGGGACAACGTCTTGCTATGAGGCGACAACGCTACCGCAGCACCACCACCGCAGTATTTTTTTAGGTCATAGTCCTCACTTTGTGTAAATAATAAGAGAGTGAAAGCTGAGTTCTCAACTGAAAGAATTTACAATGAGACAGAAAACATGCAGTTCCAAACTGGGAGGAGCCACAAAAGATGTGTCACACACACACACACACACACACACACACACACACACACACACACACACACACACACACAGAAATTCCCAGAGAAGTTTGGTTAAATTGCCCAGTTCCTCACAGCTTTCCTCCTGGTAAGGTAGTACTGCCACCAATTTAGATTTAGATAGGGAGGATCCAAATACATCAGTTACTCACCACTTTTGACTTAACCAATCATACATTATAATTATGTAGTGTATGGAGCATGGTGATTACGCTCTGAAATTTGGAAAAAGACAAATCAGTTAAGTGTTAAAGTGGTGCAAGACCCGACCTTAACAATTTCTAATCACCCTCTGCTAAAGTTATTGCAGTCAGGTCTAGCACTAGGCAGTCAAATCTGCCAGTACTGACCAGCAAATGACGGTGGCAGTGCTGCAGTCTGAAGGTATAATGTGTCCCTTCCTCTTACAAACTTACAAAGTAGCTTTAATAACTAAATGTGTTTGCTGGAAGTGTTTTTTTATCTCTCTAAAAGGTAGAAACTCTGAAACTCATATGTATATCACTTTTCAGTGACATCAGTCTTCTGTGATTTGTCAACCATGGACTTTATGAGGAACAGACCAAACAAATGAAGCAAAATTCAAGACATTCTTTGACAATCTGGGCCATTGAAAACCATGAAAGGTGAGTGTAAGTGCTTTATGGCACTGAAAGCCATCAACACACTTTCCCTTTTTTTTCTGTACCTAGTAGTTCATGGAGAATTTAAAGCTCCATGCACTACAAAGAATTATGATCGTGTCACCAACCATAGCCTAATATTTCGACATGGATGCCAAGATTCAGCCCTTGAGCTCTCGAGATGCGTTTCTTGGCGTCCATGCCTTGTACACATAATAAACAGGTTAAGATCATGCACCTGATCGTAACCCTCTATGATGTCTCACTGGAAACATTCTCAACTGATCTGGCCAATTAGAGGCAAAATACAACTTTGTCATCCTATAGTGCTTTATAATACTTTCTTCTCATATAATAAATGCTAATACATACATAAAAAATGCCAGTCAAAAAATATCATATGTGACTAAATAAAACGTTATTTAAACAATAAAGACAGTGTCATGCAAATTAAATATGCAGGGATCAAGGCAATGCACAATGAATATAAAAATAACAGCCAGTTGTGCAAGACAGAATATTTAAAGAAGAAGCTAAAACGCAGCTTAATAATTACCAAAGCTTTCTCTAACTGAAGAAATACTGGACTTATTCGAAGTAGATTTGCAAAACGCAAACCTTCACAGATGTGTCACCAAGATCTCTCATGTAAAACCAGCTGACTTTGCTTTCGGCTGTAAACATATGTTATATATATATATATATATATATATGTATGTATGGGTCTACCTGATAACACCGACATGCCAAAACACAGACAATGAAATAACCGACACGACAAAACCAAAAAAAAAAGAAAGTTCAAAAACACGAAACTTCACATGCCCGACAAACCACAATCCTGACAATCAACAAAACAAATACCTTTCCTGAAAAACACACACACAATACAAGCACACCAAAAACCTTACAAACCTACACTAAACCTTACATACACAACTATCTGTGCACTAACCTTAACCCAAACCCTAACCCTAAGGTCCGTCACTATCGAACACTTACCTTACTTGCATCCTAACTCTAACTCACTTAATCTGCCTCTAACCCTTAACTCTGTCACTATCGCACATTTACCTTACCCACACCCTAACCCTAACTCACTTAATCCACCCCTAACCCTCAAGTCTGCCACTATCGCACACTTACCTTACCCACACCCTAACCCTAACTGACTTAACCCGCCCCTAAACCTAAAGTCCGCCACTATCACACACTTACCTGACCCGCAACCTACCCTAACATCCATCACTATTACACACTTACCTTACCCACACCCTGACCCTAACGTCCGTCCCTATCACACACTTACCTTAACATGTCGGTGTTCTCAGGGTCGGGATTCTCAACTGTCGGTCTTCTCCGTTGTTGATCTTCCGGTGTCAGTGTTCTCGTCATCGGCATT
This sequence comes from Protopterus annectens, assembly GCF_019279795.1. Lineage (NCBI taxonomy): Eukaryota > Metazoa > Chordata > Ceratodontiformes > Protopteridae > Protopterus > Protopterus annectens. The sequence continues at coordinate 824,919,932 of NC_056726.1, forward strand.
TAGAACTTTCGTCGTTTTAAGGTAGACCCATATATATATATATATATATATATATATATATATATATATATATATATTCACAGAAAACTAGGGAGTTACTACATCAGATTACTTTACTTATTTTTCGCTAAACAATACAAGAAAGATATTTAAACAGTAAGCAGGTTTTCCCACATTCAGACCCCACATAAAATGGAAATGTTTCTTGTTTGAATACTAACAAATCTTCCTTTGAAGAGTCTTGCAACTGCATTTTAAGGCTCTTTTACTTCATGACTCCAAACCCTTGTTTGACTTAATTATATACAATCGATTAGAAGTTTCTTGAGAAACTGTTGAAAATTACACTTTGCATTTCAATTCTGAGTTTCATATATTTTTGTTTGCCTTTCATATCTTTTTTCATTCACAGGAGAAGGTTGAAGGATTACACAATCTGTGGAGGCAAGCCCTGTTCTGCCCTAAAACTTACACAAATAAATCCAGTATCTCACTTACCTTAGGATAAATACCTCTTTGAAGACAGAGCCCCCCTACATGCACACACATGTGCACACACACACGCACACATACACACACACACGCACACACGCACGCACACACACACACACACACACACACACACACACACACACACACACACACACACACACACACACACACACACGCACTTGTCTCACATATCATACCTTACACATTAAGCACACACCCTGGCATCATCTTCTCAATCACAGATTTCTCCAATGCAAATGCACTTACTAACATTTTCTGAACCACAGATTCTCATAACACCACTCTTGCAATAAAACTTGCCTTTAAAACAGCTATCCTGGCTCAAACTACCAAATCAACTTACTTATATTCAATTCACCTTCACCCATCGAATACTAAATCAGCCAGAGAAAATACCAGTACTTCAAAATCTAGTAATATACTACTCTAATAACAGCATATTGCATTCCGGTAACAAATCCTTCCTAAATATATCCAAACCTAGCAAACCCTTTACTCCAACTGCATCTACCTACAATCACAGTATTGCTATTCTTTGTATCCTATCTAGACTAGATGATTGTATCAGTGAAATGTAGAATATGTATTTTCATTTTATCTGAGATCGAATCAATATTTGTATCTGTACGTTGTATATGTATCTTATGGTTATTTATAAATGTGGAGCTTTTCTCCCTTGGCCTCTTCTGAAAAAGGACATTTTGTCCAGTTGAACTTTCCCAGTAAACAAATGTAAAATAATAAATAATAATAAATAAAAAACACACACTTTCATATCTGTGGTCTCACAAGTATTCAATCCAACAAGCACACGCCATAAACCATACCCACACACACACCAGTTGCCACACTTGACCATGAACCACTTACAGATGCAGTCATATACACACCAGTATACCTTTCATCTTTTTTGCTCAAGAATTATAGACAAAGGCAAAATAATGAGGAAATAAGGATGATGTATATTTGTGGGAACAGGTTGATGTTCTCCCTGAAGTGAAGCGATACTATGACATGTTGTGAATGGATGTGCCACATACTATACTCATCCCTCCCATTTTTGACAGCCTTGGAAGATGTGATAAATGCTACCTACCTGCAATAACCCTGACTCACAACCATCAGTCCCCAAAAAGGCAGATAGACTTCATAAATTTTTTGTTTTCTCATATTAGATCTGATCCAGCTGCCATTTCATCCTCTTCACTAACTGGAAACAGACTTTTAGTCAATACTAACTCTGTGGATAAAGAAGGTAGGGTATTGGACAGACTTCGTAAGATAATTTTATCTTCTTCCATTTTAGCCTTCAGAATTACTAACCACCAAACACATATGTAGAAGTTTATTATTTTCTGTGGAGACAGTTTGAGGGAATAGTCTGCCTTTCTTTCTTCACAAGGTAGCTTTTATCTTAATTCTATTATTTCTAATCAGTCTCAAGTATCTCAACATGCTTTGAAGAGTATGAGTGTGTGGATATTGTGTCCAAGGCCACTACTACTGCCACAGTTTTGATGGTGTACTCCTGGGTATATAACCAAAAGTTTGTAGTTGAAGTAAAGTCTGAGAGTTTAAACTCTGCTACTCAAGCCCTCAAACAATTTGATGAATGAAGGAAATTAATTCAGGGAGTTTCTAACATGTTTTCAAATTCTTCATTACAAATCTCTCAAATCCTCTACTCCCTTTAAAGGGCAAAGTAAGCAAACTCTTCCACCTCCTGGCAAACACAGAACAAAACGGAGATGGCTGGAAGGAAACAAAAAAAAAAAAAAAAACAAAAAAAAAAAAAACAGAGGGATCCCTTCAGAATGGCTATGCCAGCTGTCTTCACTCCTCCCCTCCCAAGTGCCCCTCACTCTCAAAATTTGTCCCAGAAGCTGGCTGTCAACATTCCCCTTTGGCAACAGATTGTTTCAGAATCTTGGGTGATAAATGTGGTTCAAGAGGGTTACAGCTGGCCCTGGATACACATATATCCTTTCAGGAGAATTCCTCTACACTATCTGAACCAAACATATTTTTTCCTTACATTTTTAAACACTTGCTGACCCTAGGAGTTATATAACCAGTGGCTTTTAATCAAAGTGGGAAAGGCTTTTGCTCCATACTGTTTATGGTTCCAAAGAAAGATATTTCAAGGAAACTAGTTCTAGATCTTTCCTTTCTCAACCTGTTTGTGAAAGTGCCAAAATTCAAAATGTTGACCCTTCAGAGTCTGCTACCTGTCATCCCTCCTTTAAGTTTTATGGTAAAATTATATCAAGAAGGTGTTTATCATCACATTCTGATAGCCACAGGCTTCGAGAAATTTCTTATATACTCTGTGTCTCAGCCATATTAACAGTCTCTGAATTACACTTTGGGTTACCTACAGCTCTAAGGTATACAAAGTGTCTATCTCCAGTGATAGGTCATTGCAGACTGAAAGGCATTCACATATTCTCTTATATAGATGACTTACATATCTTTGCAGAGCCTTTTCCCAGATGTCAGGAGTCATTAAAATAAGTCTCCTTTCCATACCAATCTGGGGCTGCAGATAAATGTTCAAAAATCCTCCTTGGCTCCATCACATGGAACTGTGTTTCTGGGCATGTTTTAGACAGTTCTCAGCAAAAGGATTTTCTTACTCAAGAAAGGGTGGATTTTATGTGGAAATGTTCCACTGCATCTCTAATCTGCCTCGGACTTCTGCAAGAGATTATCTCAGGATCTTAAGCTTCATAAATCCTCTTCAGGTTTCCCCATGGGAAAATTCAATAGCAAGTTTGGGCTTTGTCAAAATGGAACTGCACAGGTGGAGACTGCAAATGGCTCAAAATTCAGGTGGAAATCACAGTCTAAATCAACTGTACTAGAAGTAGTGAATATAGTAACAAAGATAAAACAACTGGAATTGGGATATTTAGAATAGGGTAGAAGCAAATTACACAGGAAAAAATGGGAACTGTGGGAACAATACGTACAGAGGAGGAATGAAGTTTAAAAGAAGGCAGGACTTCAATAAGCTAAGTAATGCTTGACTGACAATGATTAGGTAGATTATAAGTGATGTATAATGTTTGCAATTAGAATCATGTCAATGTGGTTTGTAATGTAAAATGCTTGCATCTGTGATTGTGCCAATACAGCTTTTTTTATTTATATAAATGTTTGATTGCCTATAGCATGTGGCAATTTAATAAAGATGTTTCTTCTTTAAAAACAAAACAAAAAAATTCTAGGTCTCCCTTTTTCTTCTCCACTCCCAAGTCACTACAGATGCCTCACATTTTGTTTGGGGAGCAGTTTCTATGGGGGTAAATGTGCAAGCCCCGTGGAACTCTTCAGACAGACCAAAGCACATAAATGTCAAAGACATGTTGGCTGTGATCCAGTACATAAAATCTCTTCATCATCTGTGGTCCCAGAGACCACTACAGTTGGTTGCAGGCAACACCACAGTGATGTGGTACATAAACAGACATGGGATATCCAAGTTTGATCCTCTGTGCATGCTGGCTATAATGGCTTGAGAGGTAGCTCTCCAAGCATCTTACATTCTGTCAGAGCAAATTGTAGTGACAGACATGCTGACCAGGGTCAGGACAGACCCTCACAGATGGAAACTGAATGAAGCATTCTACCAAAAATTGATCCAGGTGTGGGAGCACCTCAAATAGATCTGTTCACCCTCTTTCAAAGTAGACAACTAAACAAATTCTGTACCAGGACTCATAGAAGGCAGCCCTGGAAAAATACATTATCATAACCATAGTCAGGTATGTTCCTTTCAGCATTTATACCCTTTCCACAGGGTAATTCTAAAGATTTGAAGATTCTCCAAAAATCATTGTGATGACTACCTTTTGGCCCAGGTTTGACCAGCCTGGAGGTCTGTGTATATTTGATAAATATTGAAACTTCACCTCCTTTGGCTTTGTACCCCTCTGTCTGGGGTCTGAAAGTATGGTAGGATGAGTAACCTGGTAAAGCTGGGGTGCTCTCCACAGCTTTGAACCAGGTTGCAGTGACTGCACAAATGTCAACATCTTCCAGGGTGAAGGAAAACTTGCAATGAGTGCAGTTTCATGTTAAGATTCCTAGCATTTAGCAACATGACCTTTCAATTTCATTTAGAAGAATTTTTCACGTTGATAATTTTGTCCTTATGACTTTGCCTAAAAAAAGCACTATGGGGGAGGCAAGAGCCTTTGCCAGAAGCCTGAAGCCCAGGGGAGTCAGATGAAGGCCATCTCTGGCAAAACATCATGGTCTGTCAATCATGTCCTCCCAGGCTGTCAGGTACTGGATCCCCTTGGAATGACACCAGAAACTAAGCCAATTGTTAAAGTCAATCATTTTCTGTTTGTACTTAGGCATCATTCTGGGTGATGGTAGGATGCTGCTTAAGGCTAGGGACACATACTCAGTGAGCTCAGTCATGTTTCTCTTCATATAGTCCAGAGAGGTACGTCTCAAGTCATTCACACCAACATGGACTATGACAGAGTCATAACAGTACCTGTTGTTGACAGACTTGAGTGCGTGAGTGATATGGTGTATTCTAGCAACTGACAAGCCACTTACCATGACTTTCCCCTTGTCTAGCCTGGTGAGGGGGACATCTGTGTGTCTCATGGTAGAGTCTGCTATGACTAATATATTGAGTTTGTGGCTAGGCCTTAGAGGCTGTGAGACACAGGCAACAGGCATGTGTACTGTGTTTGGTGCTTGGTGTGGTGGGTTGTGATGTGCATGTGCTTTTGTCTCGGAGGTCACTTTTGTTTAGGTATGTTTTTGTTGAGAACCTCCACATATGTAGGAATGTACTGTACAGGTGTGGGTGGTGTTAGAGGTGTGGTGCTTATGGTGTTTGTGCAGACAACCTTCTCAGTGTCAGATGTACTGGCTTGTGATTGAGACAGCAAAGATTCTAGGTTCTTAATGTAATTATATCTCTCACATATTGTGTTCCTAGGTGGTAGAAGAAGAGGGTTGTCTGTGTACATGAGGCAGTTGCTACACTGTCTCAGGATGCCCACATCAACAAGACTAGTAGCAGAAACCACAGGAAATTGTCCGTCCATGGTTGTCAGAATCTGTGGAAGAGGGGTAAAGGATGTTAGAGTGAATGCTGTCAGAATAGTATGGTTTACTATTAAAATGTCGAATGGCACTACGTTGACTTTACTATAGTCGAACACGGAAGTTCGAAAATAGTAATGTCGACTTCAATAAAACAATCTACAAATGGTTTTAACATGGATCAAGGTAGGTGTTCAGTATTATTCTGAACTACCCTACCTCGACCCATGTTAAAACAGAGTCCTAGATTGTTTTTTCTGAAGTCGACATTATTATTTTCGAACTTTCGTGTTTGACTATAGTAAAGTCGACGTAGTGCCGTTCGACTTTTTAATAGTAAACCGAATAGAATAGCTATAAATGTGAGTAGGGCTGGATAAAATTACACTAGTTGCAAGGGAGGGCATCAGTTACACAGGAGTGCTGGTAAGGGAAAAAAATGCAACTGAGATACCTCGCAATGGGTTAAAACAGCACAGCAGCAGTACACAACAAGCCAACAAATGCAACACCCTGCAAACACAGGGTATAAATAACAGAAATGATGGAAGAATCTAGAAGCTTGAATTACTACCCAATCCTCTTAGCTCTTGCTCTTTCAACTAATCATTCATGCTAGAGAAGGTGAGGCAACCCTGTTACTAACACAAAGACAAGGCACTACCAGCAGAAGATGGCTGCCAGAAACACAGGAACCTCAACAAGCAAAACAACCAGGCCTGGATAACAGCAGGCCTCTATCCAGACTATGCTACCTGACTAGAACACAGAAACGTCACAGAAAATACACAGAAAAGCACAGATAGAACACTCACAAACAGAAAATACAACTCTCAGTATGAAAAAGCAGTTTAAAGTTAAGTAATTCAATACTTATTCTGCTATTGGACCCTCAGGGATTTTCTGCATTTGTTTGCTTACACTTAAACAAGTAGTTTATTTGGTTTATGTATTCCAGGTAGTGTTTGTTTCATTCACTGATGGAAATAATAAAATAACCAAGTAGTATATTTTATTTTAATGTTGTCCTTTTATTTGACGAAAGAAGAACCCAAATTTTGCTTGATTTTTATGGTTTTATCATGTTATAGTCAAATTACATTACAGTGGCATTCAGCTGAGTAATTTTCATTGTTTTAATGAAAGAGGTAAATCATTTTACAGACAGGGTTAAGATGCTATTACACAAGCTAGTGGGTACCACAGGGATCAGTGTTGGTTCCTTTTCGGTCTGGCATTTATTTTGCAGACATTCAAGACAGTATCCATGAAGTGTGGTTAACCAAGTCTTCTGAAGCCTGCAAGCTGGACACTGTTATCCACTCATTCACTGATACTAAATAGCTCCAATAAGGGCTGGAATATGCGCTTACCTGCTGAATTGAAAACTGTTTCAAGCTAAATGTGAAAACGTGCAGCATAGTAGCAGTCAGCAAAAGAGTGTTCCACCTCAGATGTTACAAGTGCTACTCTTCTTCAAACAGATATGGTCATAAGAGACCGAGGTACTTACATGGACAACTCTCTCTCTCTCTCTCTCTGTCATTCGATCAATACATTTTCTCCATAAGTAAAACTATTTATCTGGCTCATTTAATTTTCAAGGGTATCAAGATTCAGAGAAGTCATCTTGTCACTGTACTCTTCCCTTATCAGACCCATCATTGAATATAATGTCCCCATCGGCATGTACAAATGCAAGCATTTTGTTCTGCATAGTATTTTATTTATTTGCATTTGTTTACCGGGATAGTCCAACTGGGCAAAAAAAGCTCTGAAAATATGTCTAACATTTTAGTAACCCTCAAAACACACAGATCACTAGTATTTGGTTGACCCTGCCAGTGCATTATATTACAAAAGGGAAATCATCAACAGTCTCCAAAACCCATTGCCTCCCTAGTACCTAGTTAACCCTACCAGGATAGTATCTAGTTAACCCTACCAGGATATTACATTAAAAAATAAAGTAATCAATAGCCCCCAAAACACACAGATCACTAGTATTTGGTTGACCCTGCCAGTGCATTATATTAAAAAAGGGAAATCATCAACAGTCTCCAAAACCCATTGCCTCCCTAGTACCTAGTTAACCCTACCAGGATAGTATCTAGTTAACCCTACCAGGATATTACACTAAAAAAATAAAGTAATCAATAGCCCCCAAAACATACAGACCACTAGTATCTGGTTGAACCCACCAGGAAAAAAAATGCAGAAAGTATCTCGTTGGCCCTACTAAGAAAAAAAAAACTAAAAACTTAATTAATTAATTAATTAATTAATTAATTCATTCATTCATTCATTCATTCATCTTTTTCTTGGTCTTGGATGGGGGGGGTTAATTTACCCATAGCCTACCTTGGCTTCTCTCATCTTATTGATTCTGAGCTGATCGATGTTTAAACAATTTCCCCTTCTATTTTCCAAGAGTCCTCTATCTCTCGCTCTCTCCCATGCAACTTAACTATGTCCAGTTAAAGTGCAGGAAGAGAATGAGAGAATAAAATGACTAACCAGCAGCTGCAACACGTGCGCATATGACATGACAGGCTGCTGACTTAACAGTCCTGGTGGCTTCATATTTCCCGCATTTAAAACCGTAATAACTTCTGGGCATCTTCCGAATCTGGACTATTTTAAAAACAGTCTGGCGACGAAAAGATATATATCTTTTTTTAATTGGAACTCAAGCACGCATGCTCCAAGTTCCACATCACATTGGATCTTCAGCTTTACACACTAGTTTGCAGTTGAAACTGTTACTAATGTGTAAAAAATAATAATTAAACTTTTTCCCGGTATCACGAGCCACCCCGACTAAGCGAGTAAGCCTCAGGTGGCTATATCACTGAATGAATAAAAATAACTAAAAACACAGTTTGCATTTACTAAAAAGAAACTGTTGAGCTACTAAAGTGAAACTTAAGTACTTTTGTCTACTAAACTATTATTTCTGAAAAGCCACTCCTAGGGACAACAGTTTTCAACCTGGCATTATGGACAGTTGGACTACCTTTATTTCTCCTACCAGCCTTGTTGACTTGAGTCTCTTGAGTCAGGGTAGCAATTGCCTCATGTACACAGACAATCCTCTACTAATAACACAGTCTAGTACAGAGGGCAAGAGATGTATTTACACTAATAATCTAGACTACATGCTCTCTCTTACTCAAAACAGTAATACAGAAAAGGTTGTCAACTCACCCACCACTACATATTCACATAGTACCACCACTCATACACATACCACTATTCATACACATAGTATGCATCAAACGCATAAATCCACATACATGGAGTTCTCTCAAAAAACTTATCAAAACACCAGAGACCTCCAAATCACAAGTCTGCTACAGTTAACACAGTCTCCATAGCACCCATGACACATAGCAACACCAGTGTCGCACCCACTAAGCCTGTAAGGCATAACACTAAAAAAACAAGTTTTCTTGTCATTTGAGACTCAGTAGTGAGACACATGGATGTCTCATTCACCAGGTTGGACAATGAGATAGTCATGGTCAAGTGCCTGTCTGATGCCATGATTCGCCAAATCACGCATGCACTCAGGTCTCTCATCAGCAAATACAATTATGTTCATGTTGGTGTGAATGACCTGAGACGTACATCACTGGACTATATGCAGAGAGACATGGTTGAGCTTTCTGAGTATGTGTCTGAGGCAGGTATGTCCATAGCCTTGAGTAGCATACTACCCTCACCTAGAATGCTACCGCAGTATAAACAAAAAATGATTGCTATCAAAAATTGGCTTAGTTTTTGGTGTCATTCCAAGGGGATCCAGTTCCTGTCTGCCTGGGAAACCATGGTTGACAAATCTCGCTGCTTTGCCAGAGATGGTTTGCACCTGGCACCCCTAGCCTTTTGTCCACTGGCAAAGGCTCTTGCCTCCCTCATAGTGCCTTTTTTAGGCAAGGTCTTGAAAACAACATTACCAACATGAAATTAACCAATTTGAACAAAATAAGGGTCATGTTGCTAAATGCTAGGAGCTTAAACCAAAAACTGCATTAACTGGAAGCACGTCCATCACTAGAAGATGTAGATGTGTGTGCAGTCACAGAAACCTGGTATAAGGCCTAACAGAATACCCTGGCCCTGCAAGGCTGCAATGCCTTCCACACCTTTAGACTGCAAAATGAACATGTGCAAACCAATGAAGGCAGTGTTTCAATCTATATTAGAGATAAATTCACTTTACGTCTAGTCAGACTGGACAAATCCATGGAGTTATTCCAGGTCCAGGTTACGGTTGGGTAAGACCTTCATTAAATTCCTAGCCAGTTATAGATCCCCCTCCATGGGTCACAATACCCATGAATCCAATTTAACCAAACTGAAGACAATCCAAATTTTATCGAACGCACTGGTTATGGGGGATTTCAATTATCACACCATCAAGTGGGAAACCTATTCTAGCCCAAACTCACTAGCACAAAAGTTCCTTAACTCTATGAATTCAAATGCCCTGGAGCAAATTTTCCATACCCCGACAAGAGGAACAAACATTCTAGATCTGGTCTTCACCAACATGTCAAACAGGTGCACTGCTGCAACTGTTGGATTCTCAGTTAAAACTGACCAGAAATCAGTCACCTTCAAACTGACACTAACAGCAGAACTCACAAAGGGTGAAATCAGACTAAAAATACTTCACCAAGGTAAACTATACCCTCCTAGGTGAACATATAAATGCATTCCAAACCCACTACAAGCTGAAAGTGGTAACTATGCTGAAGCATACACTAAAGCCCTGTACAGTCACTTGCATAAGAGTATAAACTCAGCTGTACCAGATAGTATCAAAGCCCCAAGTAAAATCAAGCTGCCATGGTGGACTTCCAGCATCAACAACCTCTACAATAAATGCAAAAAGTTGCCATTCAAGAATACAAAGACAAGGACTCAACAATGGAAAAGCACCCTCCTCAGCCTTAACAGGCAAATAAGACAACTTGTCAAATCCTCCAAAATCCCCTTTGAGAGAAACCTAGCAAGTACTACCAATGATAGCCATTAGGCCTTTTACAGTTATGTACGTAACCTAAAGGCTAGGATCCAAGCATGTGCATAACTGGGTGCCAATGGTATGGCACACATTGACCCCAAAAAGATAGCGAACCTGGTAGTGTATAGGTTTGGCAGAAATTTCACTCCCTTATCCCCTCCTAACTTGCAATAAATCCTCCCCCAACCCCACTCCCCACCTTTCATGTCTAAAGAGCAGGTCCTCAAAGCCCTGTCCAAGACAAAGAGCACTGCCTCTATGGGACCAGGCTGTCTTTTAAACAGGCTAAAACATAAACTTGCATCACCACTAAGTACCCTTTTCAATTATAGCCTAACCACAGGCTTTGTTCCTGTGGAATGGAGAACAGCTACAGTTACTCCCCTCCACAAAGGTGGCCTTGCAACAGACCCGGGGAATTACAGACCCCTAAGCCTGACCAGCCTCATCTATAAGGCCATGGAACATATCATTATGGACATCATAAATAAAGACATAGATGACCTCCAAACCCTGGATCCTACAGAATTCAGCTTCGTGAAGGGCCTGCCTGTTAAATCTGGTGGATTTTTTTGAAAGTGTGACCAAGGCCATTGATAAGGACAAATCTGTGCACACAACATACCTCGACTTGGCAAAGGCTTTCAATACAATCCCACATTCAGGCATTGCCAACAAACTTAGCAAACTGAATGTAAACCCCTTTGTTGTAAGATGGGTTGCCAACTGGCTCACAAACCAGGCACACATTATCAAAGTGGGTGACTCTACATCAGCCAGCAGACCTTTTACCAGTGGGGTGTCACAGGAGTCAGTGCTGGGCCCCCTGCTGTTTGGTATATATTTCTCAGAACTTCAAGTCAAAACCAAAGGGTTGTGGCTGGCCAAGTTTGCAGATGACTGCAAACTAGGTGGAATCACTGAATCCCCAAATGATGCCAGTATACTCTAGGAGGGTCTCACACAGACCAACAACTGGTGTATTAGCCATGGTCTCAAACTGAATGCATCATCATTCTCTGATTCAGAAACAATGTCCTTTCACATCAATAACAATACCGTAAATACCCATGAAGTGGTAAGGGACCTGGGATCACAGGTCGACTGTGACGTTAACTTCGACCACCAGGTGTCTACTGTTGTAAGGAAATATTTCCACATAGCTCATTTGATTAGTAAAGGCATCGCCTCAAGAGCAAAAGAAGTTATAACCCTCCTATACTCGGCATTTATCCAGCCCATAATTGAGTATAATGCCCCATTCAATATGTTGGCATGTACAGTACTAAGCACCTACAGCAATAACAGAGACCTCAGAGGTTTCTAACAAAGAAGATCAAGGGCCTCCAGCATGTGCCTTGCAAAGACTGACTAAAATCCATGTCACTATACTCTGTATCATATAGACTTCTTAGGGGAGACTTATGCCTGGTCTACAGAGCAACCCAAGACCCAAACCTAATGAACTTACTGTATTTCCATAAATCAAACGGGTCTAGAGCTACCTATTCCAGGGACTTTAATATGGCCTACAACTTAAATAGGACATGCTGTGGAGGGACAGATTTATCTCCCAGTGACTGCCACGACTTTGGAACAGGCTACCTATTCATGGGAAACAGGGCAGCTCTATGACACTGCTCAAGAGGAACCTGGATGAGTGGATGGGACACCATAACTTCTTACCAGGGATAGCAGCCACCAACCTCCTGGACATGGGCAGTCATCACTAATTGCAATATCGTGTTCTGCCTAATACTTCTACGGTATCACATTGGGTTGAAATGGGTAGGCTTAAAATTACCTCTGGGTCAATAGCCTAGCAATCTGCTATGATCCTATGCTAAAGTACAGTTTATTAATTGTATATTATTTTTAGTTTATTTATCCTTTATCGATCTGGTTAGTCCTACTAGGTTAGTAGTCTCTTTTCACGGGAGACCCAAGGTGGTATTTATACTACTTGGGAAAATTTGGCCATTGCATCAGAAAAGTTCCCCTACTCTTTTCAATAGGTGCTGTGAGATCTTTTAATCTACCTGAGCTGCCTCCAACTTCAGAGGATGGAGCTGTGGTTTAACATCTCTCTTAATTAAAATACTTTTATTTGTTCAATAATAAAATAAAAGGGACACTAACTGCAGTTAACAAACAAACATGCTGTATATTTATTAATTCTCATTTAAAAACACAGTAAAATGACATAAAAAGGAATATTCTTTTTGTCATTTGTAGTATGTTTTGTAAATATTCTTTTTGTTGTTTGTAGTATGTTTTGTAAATATTTATTTTGTCGTTTGTAGTATGTTTTGTAGTGTAACATGATACTTTGTGATTTAAAATATCTCTGCTTGACTTTTGAAAGTTTGCGATTGTGGAGCTTTTCTCCCCGGACCTCTGCTGAAAATGGGTACTTTCTGCCCTATTCAGATTTTCTTGGTAAACAAATGTGAAATAAATACATAATAAATAAATAAAATTTGCAACTACTTCAGCTTTTTATGCATTACTGGTGAACTGTTTCTACATTGCATTTGGTTTCTCAAAAATATCATGCACTATTAAGGTTATACTTTCCCCTATCAATTCACATATACAGTGAATAAACTAAATAAATAAATAACATAAACACCTAAAACACATCCTTATCCATACTGCAGTAAAGCAATAGTACACAATGCATGTCACCAGCATCTGCTGAGTATAAATACAGCAAACACATGCCATATTAAATATAACTATAAAATAAATGGAAATTGTTGAAATGCATATTGATAAACTTGAAGAAATTTAGTTGAATTTAAACCTTGGCTCAAGATGATTGTCACTGCTGAAGTGACACCCTGACCCCATGTGCAAAATGGGAAAAAGGAATGAGGATGGATGGATGGATTACAGATGGGCAAGTCTTTAAAAAAAAAAAAAAAAAGTCTTTCGGCTTAGGGGTCGCCACAGCGGAACTCCCGTCTGCTAATGATTGGCAGTGGATTTTTTTACGGTGCCAAGTTGCCAGCCCAACACCCGACCTTCAAAGAAGGCACGCCCATTCACACATGCACCTACCTGCATGTCTTTAACATCACTCGACCATGGGGAGGACATGCAGACTCCACACAGAAGGTGCTCCAGCCGAGAATTGAACGGGAGAACCTCTTGCTGTGAGGCGACAATGCTAACCGCTGCACTACCACGGCCTATTCAACATTACCCTCTTGTGGTGTACAGATACAAGTTCTACTTAATTCTTTTAAATTGTCCCCTAATTCTTTTTCTTTGTGGAACTATCTGCAAACCCTGGAATATAAAGAGACATCTCATTTCACAATCATACTATTTAAATGTTGCAATGTACATGTTTTAAATAGTATTTTGTCTTCCCTACATAAAAATGGAGACACAAGTGCGTATAAAGATACATTTGCCAGTCATTAAGATAATATTTTCTTCCAGATCAACGTGTAAAACTAGATTTGTGCAGCTAATGTGCTAACATACACAAAGGATACAATATTTAAATGCTCTTTTGACAACCCCCTCGATAAAATACAATGCCTTTCTTAGACTTCCTTACCAACACACAGTTGCTTAATATCATGACTTTTTCTATAGATAAATCTTGGAATATTACAACAAAATGTACCGGTCACTATACAATGTGGCTAATATGGTCTTTCCCTCTAGGTTATTGTTATTCCCAGTCTTGGCTGTATTTGCTGTGCCTGCTATACATAGGAATGTACTGTCTACATCTGTTTCTTCATTAACTCTTTCCATCTCAGCCCCCAAGTAATCCTTCAGGATACTATTGTTGATGCATTTTATTATTTAAAGTTCTATTTGCCTCAGCTCACTAATAACAAACTTCCCAAGTGGGGTGTTACAAACAATATAGGCAAAATAGCAGCTTATTAATGTCTACAGATGTTCTACATACTTCACTCTGTAGCTTCTTGTCATCTTTCTTTTCATCATGATGGCTAAAAAAAGAACCTGTGCTATATTATGACCTAACTTAATTATCAAATGGCAACAGCATCTGTGTAATTTTATTATAAATGATTTTAAGGCATCTTCACCACAACAAAAAACAAATATACAGATATGTAAGAAGGTGCTATATGGGTACCCATGGCTGTGCTCCTTAGCTCTAACTAATGTTCCTCCTTAAATTGAAATCTATTGTGGCATAAGATAAATTCACACAGAATAAGACAAAACTGAATTCTCTGTGTACTTCAAATGTCATAATGTACTTCACATGTCATAATGAATCCATCTAGGCTAGTCAATCGCTCTGTATGTTCTATACTGGTGTACAGTGAATTTATGTCAGCTGTCACCAAAAATCATTCTTGTCAACATTCTCTGCACCCAGTTTATTCAAAAACACTCCTGTATCCCTAATGTAAGCCCAGATTCACATCACCAGGGACTTAAGAATATAACAAAGCACTTTGGATGCTGTCTTGGTTACACAGAATGTCCTAACACTACAGGTCTCAAGAGTAGGCAAGTAATGTTTTTTACATTTTGATATGCCACACGTGTATGGGAATGTAAAGTTGTTGCTCTTATTAAGCAAATGCCCATGTTGTTGTTCAGACATATTATGATTGTATATAAGTTCTTCCACAAGGACAGTATATTTGTTTGTAATCTGATATAATAACTCATAGGGGTCATGCTTATAGCAGTGGTTTCCTTTAATATGTCATGCTTAGTCTCGTCACAAAATGTAGAATGCATAACTGCTGCTATGACACTTTTACTAGTCTTCAGAAGTAATTTCATGCTCTGTTTAAACACAAAAAAGCTTTGCTGGCAAGCAGAAATTAATTATTGTATAATTTTATTCAGTCTGGAACAAAATAAAGTGTTTATATTGGCAGATAATAGAAAGCTAATAATATTGACATATAGTCCAAAGAAACATTTGTCAAAGAATCTTATAAATTAAAATCCTGAGAGTATTTAATTCTTCAAAGAAGTACTACTTGAGAAAAAAGGTTAAACTTTTATTTTTGTTGGAGAGCATGGTAATTCATCCAAAACCACTTTTAAATAATGCAATCTGCACCAACTGCAACAATTGATAGAAATAACTATTTCCTCAGTTAGAGTTCTTACAGACATAATGGCTCAGATTGAAAAAAAAAAACTTTTCAATGGTCACATAAACTCAGCCAGTCACAATTTCACAAAAAGTACATTAGGTCAGACACTACCAATCCTAACTTATTTTTCACTTCATCAGGTTGTCATATTTACTATCACAGATTTCCAGTTTCATATATCAATTAATTGATATTTCATATATCAATTAGGCCTAAAGCAGTGCCCTATGCTGACCACCTTAAAAAACTCCAGCTATACTCTGTCGCATATCGTCTACTACGAGGTGATCTCTGCTTAACATACAAGGCCATGTCAAACCCAGAGCTGTTGGACATGCTACACTTAAATAAATCCCAATCACTCAGAGCCACACGCTCCAGGGATCTAAATCTTGTCATCACAATAAACAAAACATGCTGGAGGGATAGGTTCCTGACCCAGAGACTCCCCATACTCTGGAATAGACTGCCCATACATGTCAAGCAGAGCGCCTCTTTGGCCCTCTTCAAAAGAAACCTTGATGATTGGATGGGAGAAAGGAAATTCACCCTGGGGATCATGTCAGTCGCCCTGCTAGACAGGGGTCCAGGGAAGTAAATAGTGTGGGAAGAAATAGCCAGGGAATTGTTATGGCTAGGCTTGTATAGGCCCTACGGCCAATAGCCTAGCACCAACCTATGAACCTATAATACTTTCATAATCAATATTTATAACTGCATGTAACACAAACCACTTTGCACCACTTGTAATATTTCGTTTAAATAATCATTGTACAAAACTAGCATTCAAGAAGGAGCAAGGCTTTTCTGAAATTAATAAAAAATGTTTATTTACAAGAAGTCATGGGAGATCCTATGACCCAGTAAATGTTATCATAGCTGTCAAAGAAAGCATATACAAAAGCTAATACCTTTAAAGGAGAAAAAATAGTGACAGTATTGGGAAGAAACAATTGTCTTAAAAGTTCCACATCCAGTACTTTGCCTACTTTATATGTTACCAAAAGAATTTAAAAGATGAAAATGAAATATTAGTATTAATCAGGCACTGATTTCATAACATACCTGATTTTATTTAAGTAAAAATAGTTAGGCATGGTAGGCCATACATTTTCTATAACTTGCAATAAATTAAGAATTGTTGAGTACAAATGTGGTTGTATTAAATTTTGTATAGTTATTGTAAGAAATTCTGATAAAAGCAATAATAAAACTAAAATTAAGTTACAAATATTGATTTTTATTATACTATTTCTGTGCAGTCTAGTTAAAAGTTATTATTAAACAAATAAGACATAAATCACATCCACAATGCAAGCTTTTTTTGTCAGATCCTGAAAACTATTTTTTTCTTTATTACAAGTCCTATATAAGTAACGCATAGCAATGTTCTAGAAAACTATTCATTTTTAGCCTGTTCAATATCATGAAACTGGTAGTAAATTCTAGTGCTTTTGTTCAACATCTCCCATCTTTGTTATATTTGATTACATTAACTTAATAAATTCAGTGAAATGTAATGGTGCATTCTAGTTCTATGGACATCTGTATGACATCTGCAATTCATGGAGTAATGTGATACACTCTATATTATTTTATAATAAACCTGGGTATTTTCCTGTGCATGTTGCATGCTTTCAGGAACAGTAATTTGATACAATAAATGTATAGAATGATTTAAGAGATATTGCATCTAGTATTTTTTTTTATTTTATTTATTTTATTTTACATTTGTTTACCGGGAAAGTCCGATTGGAACTAGGCCCATTTACAGCGGAGGCCCAGGGAGAAAAGCTCCAACAACAATTTTATACAGTGTTATATATACAATCAAAAAATAATTCATACACTAGTTCTTTCCAGGCAGGTTTACATTACACATAGTGGACCCTGGATGTCGGTTATTTGAGAAGGAAAAGGAAACAAGAAATACACTCATTGTCTAATGCAATCAAAGTGACATCACACAAGGCAATATAGTAGCAAAAAGTAGGCCCTGTTCTAGGAGTTTCTGAGTGTTGAGTATTAGGCATAGTGATCCGTGAGAGAAAGGAGGACAGACGAAATGGAGGAGATTAGGAAAGCATTTATGTAATGCAAGGACAGAGCCATGACTGCAAGAGGTGTGGCTTAAGTGATTTTTTTAACAGTGAGATAGATGTTGCTGAGGAGATATTTTGGGGGAGCTTATTCCATTCCTTAGCGATGGTATGAGAGAAGAGGGCTTTACCTGCAGTGTTGTTGGCTTTGGATATACAGAGCAGGGTCTTGTTTGATGAGCGTAGACGACGGTTTGCTGAGTATTGGTTTATTAGTTGGTTTAGGGCTGGCATTTTGTTGGGATTCTTTAGTATGTTGAAGGTGAGCACTAGCTGGTGATACCTAATTAGCTGAGGGAGTTCTAACCATTGTAGGTGTTTTAAGGCAAGACAGTGATGACTTCTAAAAGTGGAGTTATTGGCGAATTTTGCAATCTTATTGTAAAATGATTCTAATGGTGATGGACAGGTTGACAGACGAGATCAGACAGGAGTCCTCGTGGACTATGATGTTTGCAGATGACATTGTGATCTGTAGTGAGAGTAGGGAACAGGTGGAGGAGACCCTGGAGAGGTGGAGATATGCTCTAGAGAGAAGAGGAATGAAGGTCAGTAGGACTAAGACAGAATATATGTGTGTGAATGACAGGGAGGATAGAGGAATGGTGAGGATGCAGGGAGTAGAGGTGGCGAAGGTGGATGAGTTTAAATATTTGGGATCAACAGTTCAGAGTAATGATGAGTGTGGAAGAGAGGTGAAGAAGAAAGTACAGGCAGGATGGAGTGGGTGGGGAAGAGTGTCAGGAGTGATTTGTGTTAGACAAGTACCAATAAGAGTGAAAGGGAAGGTCTATAAGAGGGTAGTGAGACCAGCTATGTTATATGGGTTGGAGACAGTGGCATTGACAAAAAGGCCAGGAGTCAGAGCTTGACATGGCAGAGTTGAAGATGTTAAGATTTGCACTGGGTGTGATGAGGATGGACAGGATTAGGAATAAGTATATTAGAGGGTCAGCCCAGGTTGGAAGGTTTGGAGACAAAGCCAGAGAGGCAAGATTATGTTAGTTTGGACATGTGCTGAGGAGGGATGCAGAGTATGTTGGGGAAAAAAGATGCTAAGGATGAAGCTGACAGATAACAGAAAAGAGGAAGGCCTAAGATAAGGTTTATGGATGTGGTGAGAGAGGACATGCAGGTGGT
Organism: Protopterus annectens; assembly: GCF_019279795.1. Classification (NCBI taxonomy): domain Eukaryota; kingdom Metazoa; phylum Chordata; order Ceratodontiformes; family Protopteridae; genus Protopterus; species Protopterus annectens. Next base: position 824,938,903 of record NC_056726.1, read on the forward strand.
TAGTGTAACAGAGCAAGTTGCAGAGGACAGGAAGAAATGGAAACAGTTGATCTGCTGTGGCGACCACTGACAGGAGCAGCCGAAAGAAGAAGAAGAAGATTGTAACATGATTCTAGTTTGTCTAGGTCTGTTTTCCTGATGTGAATTAGGATAGGTGATGCATATAGTAGGGTAGACAAGAGGTGGGTTTGGGCTAGGATGATTTGTGCTTGGTCTGATAGGAACTGTTTGTGTTTGTATAAAGTTCCTAATTTTTTATGTACCCTTTTAATGATTTGAGAGATGTGGACATTGAAGTTAAGATCCTGATCTATTTCAACAAAGAGTAGCTTAGTATGGGGGGAGGGAGAAATTGTTGTGCCGTTTTTGGAGGTAATGGTGAAGGAAAGAAGTGTGATTTTGGATTTGTTGGTGGTGAAAAGAAGTAATTTGGTCTTCTTGGGGTTTAGAATAAGGTGGATATCAGTAATCCACTTTTCTATGGAACAGAAGGATTCTTGGGTACGTTTTTGAAGAGTGGTTATGGTTGGGGCTGAGCAGATTAGTGTTGAGTTATTTGCGTACTGTATAAGTGATGCATGCAGGGTGGAGGTATGTGGTTTGTTGGTGAAAATGGTACATAGTAAAGGACCTAGTATTGATCCTTGTGGAACGCCTACAGTAGTTGGCAGTAGTGGTGATAGTATGCCTTGCCATTTTACTGACTGTTTTCTATCACAGAGATAGTTTTTGAACCAGGAAGTAGCAGAGGGGGCAGAGCAGATGGCGGTTAGAGTGTCTACAAGTAGGTTATGTGAGACCATGTCAAATGCTTTAGATAGATCTAAGAAAATGGCTGATACAAAGTTGTTGTTGTTTCTAAGTTGATTAATCTGGTTGGTAAAGGAGAGAAGAGCAGTAGTTGTACTGTGGTTTGGGCGCAAGCCATGCTGTGTGAGGGAGAGGAGATTATGTGAGGTTAAGAAGTGCATCACCTGGGTGTGAATGCATCTCTCCAGGAGTTTAGAAAGGGGGGATATGATAGCAATGGAACAGTAGTTTGATAGTTCATAGGAGTTGCCTCCTTTGTGTAGGGGCATTGTGTATGACACTTTCCATAGTTGGGGAATGTCACCTTTATATGTAGGAACTTCCATTTAAGTATGAACACAATTCTTGGTATAGCTCCAGGCAACTTCTAAGAATGGTATAACAATGACTAGTAAACACTTAATCAAAACATTGGGGAAAACCATCTAGTGTTTGTCAACCAGTGCTATGGCATCTTTCACATCAGACCTAACTTTTCACCAACTCAGAAGATAGTACAGCAGTATAGGGTCTCCTCTGAGACATGCCATTTCAGGAATTAAGCAGCATCTCAGTCAACACACCCACTATAGTGCTCTTCATTAACAACACCAGAACATGAATCCACATGCATGTGTGGAGTATGGAGCTAGAACCCACAACCTTCTGATATTGCCAGCATCAAAGGCAAATATAGTAACTACAAACTACCAACACTATATTATACTGCATGCATATTTTTATCATGTAGTTGTTCAACTTCAAAACCTACAAAACAATATAATTAGGGAGAAAAGTAGTATGCCCATTTCAAATATGAATGTATTGCTACTGTAGCTATTTGCTTTCTGAATATCCTAAATAGTTTATTGATTGATTGATTGACTGGTTTGTACAGTCACATAACTTTGTTGTTTTCTCGTACCTTACCAAATATAATTATTTGTGTATTTGTTGAGTGATAAATGTAGTTGTCCAAGGTCCATTTTCAGGCATGACCTGGGGCAGTTGGCCATGGGACACTGTTATTAGGCTTAGTCAGGCAGTTATTACGTTTAGGCTATGAGCTGTTAACAGGGTTTGATTCCCTCAGCATCTGCTTGTCTGTTGTGTGACTGTAAACTAGTGCCTTCAATGGTCTCCTGGATGAACTACCTAGTAACTAACTATGAATATTTCCTCTCTGTATGCTGAGTTAAGAAGAGATTTAGTTCACAGGTTCAAATCATACTTGAGGTAAGAGCAGGTATGAGCTGACATTTATCATTGTGCTTTCTTCTCATCCTTAAACTCACTGGCATACCTAATTGAAAAGGAAGCACAGCTGTTGAGTATTACCTTACTCTTAGTCATCAGGGAATATGAGTTATAATGTTATCTCGGGTTCTTTCCAGAATGTGAGAGTATTTAAACATCTAACTGCTACCTTTGCAAGAGAATATCTTTGTGATACTGTGATTCTTAGTATAGTGATCAAGAGAAGGGAGGTTTAAACCTTAAGCTGCAGTTTGTGACTAAATGTGCCACTTAACTTTCTAGTTTCTTCACAAAACTAGTCTTATTTAGACTCAGTGCGCCTAAGTGGCTACACAGAGAAAATACATTTGTACTTCATTATATGTCAATGTGGTGGGGACTTATTCGTTCATTAGAATATTTATTTTGTCACTACAGCATGAGCATAAAGATTTTAACTATGACAATTAAAGTGAAATTTTGTAAGCAATGCATTCTTACTTTTACCAAGTCATACCTTCCTAGTAAGTCAGTTTAACTACTGTAATGATACAATGATAAACTATTAAAAAGAAATACTGTAGGTTTGCTTGTCTGCTTGCTTGTTTATGTATTTATTTTTTAGATGTGTTTACTGGGGTACAGCCCTGATCACAGAGACCAATTTCAGCCTCAGCCTGGATAAAGCAATCAGAAATACAGTCCGAATAACAATATAACAGAAATACAGTCCGAATAACGATATAACAGAAATACAGTCCGAATAACGATAGAACAGAAATACAGTCCGAATAATGATATAGCATAAATACAGTCCGAATAACGATATATATACATTAAGAATAATATGCAAGCAAATGGAACAGGAAAACATTATCATACTATAGAAGTCAGAGCATTAATCTCAAATAAAACTAAAGGACTATTCGAAATGAGGTAATAGCACAAAACAGACTGTGAACAGAATATATACAAAAAGTATTAGCTGTAACCACAATAAAAGGGGAAAGTTACAGAGTATCTTGCAGTTTGCAAGTGCCAAGATTTAAGCCTCAAGTACCAGGTGACTCCTGGTTTGGTTACTATGTTACCATGAAGTTACAATCTCTGTTACCATAATGTTATAGTTTCCACAACTCAGGTCACAATTGGCAAATGCAAACAGGATTTTATGAGTCTGCAGACTTTCCATATGAGCTTAAGCAATTGAGCACACATGCATAGCCATTGATGTTCAACTTCAAATGAAGACTGGTGTCATACTGAAATACATTTCTCTCTCAATAAGTGCACAACTTGATTAAGATCCCCTGAATTTATATTACATATGCAAGACTGTGCTTTCCTGAATGTTGCTATGACTCATACATCCCAGGCAATTGCAATAGAGGCCATTATTTCAGTGCAGGTTAATTACCAATGAATGGATGGATGGTAATGAACATACAATTTATACTATAAATCCATGAAACTGTATTTTTAAAGCTAATTTTATTTGAAGTATAATAATTCCTTACACAAAACTATAGTGCTAGTGCTGCATACATGAAAACTAATAAAGGTAACTGAAGCATATAGAATAATTAATTGTTTGCAATGTTATGCAAAACAGAACACAAATAAATATATTCAAAGCAGAATCATAAATTACAGATATAGTACAGAAAGGAAACTATTGTAAATATTTTACCCCTTCATTGTCAAGGAAGACTGCAAACAAAAGTGACCATAGTAATTAAAATTAAAAAGCACCACACATACAGACTATTAAGGAACACTTCTGATAAGTGTTTTTTTTTTCTGGGTACATTTTCCTCTTTCTGCCTGCCAGCTATGAAGCCTGCTCTATCAGACTTTCATTCCTGCTGGTAGTGAATCCACAGATCCAGTAGGGCGACAGCCATCCAAAGGTCCCATCATTCTGGCAGACATCAGAAAATTTGTGTTCTCACTGCTATCCCATCAATAACTGCATTAGTGCAAGTTCCGAACCCCAGCCCCCTGAATGGGAAGATGTTATCTGCATTACTGCAGGACTAACTATGTCCTTCCCCATAAGCACATGTACCTGTACAATCCTTAATGAGGACTACCACCAGACAGTACTTTGATAAGTAGTTATCCCACCCCCAGGATGCATACTGTAATGCTGCCCCTCCTCTGAGTGCTGCTGTGACGGCCCATCCTACAGGATGGCCACACCCATCCCCACTGTCAGTACACCAAGTGATAGAAACTTAGTCAGGTCTTTAGACTTAGCATACAATGGCTTGACATATGAAATGTATTCCAGAGTTCAACATGAACAAGATAGTTAAATGAAACAAACTAAAAATATCACAACACTGATGACCATTACATATTACTACATTAATACATTAAAGTATTAAATATTAGAATAATAGATATATCATGAAAGCCTATTACAAATATTGTACCAAACTGTTGAAAGAGAGGGTACTAGGTTTAACATCTCTACAGCAATGACTGACTCCCTTATTATTTATCACAAGTGTGCAAATATGGCGAGCTTACAGTAATGATCTAGATAGTACTACCTCAGGGACTTTCCTTTCCCCGAGACAGTATGATCTCTGAGTCAGTATACATAAGCTGCGGTAGGGGGTGGACACAGTCTGCTACATAGAGGGTGTGGGGAGGTTTGCCCCTTGTGAAAAAAGCTTTTGTGTGTGATTTGTTCCTTTCAGAAGTGGCTCGCATTTGAGTGTTTCCTTGGCTTTGTTACTGCTATTTTGTGAAGCAATCAGGAAACCATCAGACTTTCATTACTGCTCTATACCTGAGTTGTTTGGCTTCTGCTACATATCTACAATCAACTGCATTACTAGCTGAGATAAGTACAAACTTCCAGTGTTAAAGATTGTACTGCATTTTATTTTTCTGTTTAATTGTTTCATTGAATATTGTGGTCTGTGTCTCTCTGTAGTTATTTATTTTTCTATTTCATTGTTTCATAGAATACTATTGTCTCTCTCTCTCTCTCTCTCTCTCTCTCTCTCTCTCTGCAGTAAGTAGGGGCTATTGTGTTTCACTTCATTGATATTCAGTGTTAAACTCTTAGCCTAGAGGGTTTCTGTGTATTTATAAGTCTTAGTCACGTCTTTGAATTTATTACTGCTCTGTATCTGAGTTGTTTGGCTTCTGCTACATAACTACAATCAACTGCATTACTAGCTGAGTTAAGTACAAACTTGCAGTGTTAAAGATTGTACTGCATTTATTTTATTTTTCTGTGTATTTAATTGTTTCATTGGTCTGTGTCTCTCTCTAGTTATTTATTTTTCTATTTAATTGTTCCATAGAATACTGTGGTCTCTCTCTGTCTCTGCAGTAAGTGGGGGCTATTGTGTTTCACTTCATTGATATTCAGTGTTAAACTCTTAGCCTAGAGGGTTTCTCTGTATTTATAAGTGTTAGTCACGTATCTTTGAATTTATTACTGCTCAATATCTGAGTTGTTTGACTTCTGGTACATACCTACAATCAACTGCATTACTAGCTAAGTACAAACTTGCAGTGTTAAAGATTGTATTGCATTTTATTTTTCTGTCTAACTGTTTCATTGAGTATCATGGTCTGTGCCCCTCGTTAGTTATTTATTTTTCTATTTAATTGTTTCATAGAATACTATGGTCTCTCTCTCTCTCTCTCTCTGCAGTAAGTTGGGGCTATTCTGTTTCACTTCATTGATATTCAGTGTTAAACTCTTAGCCTAGAGGGTTCTCTGTATTTATAAGTGTTAGTCACATATCTTTGAATTTATTACTGCTCAATATCTGAGTTGTTTGGCTTCTGCTACATACCTACAATCAACTGCATTACTAGCTGAGATAAGTACAAACTTGCAGTGTTAAAGACTGAACTGCATTTTATTTTTCTATTTAATTGTTTCATTGAATATTGTGGTGTGTGTCTCTCTGTAGTTAGTTATTTTTCTATTTAATTGTTTCATAGAATACTGTGGGCTCTCATAGATTCATAGGTTGGTGCTAGGCTGTCGGCCCTATGGCCTATACAAGCCTAGCCATAACAATTCCCTGGATATTTATTCCCACAATATTTACTTCCCTGGACCCCTGTCTAGCAGGATGACTGACATGATTCCTGGGGTGAATTTCCTATCTCCCATCCAATTGTCAAGGTTCTTTTTGAAGAGGGCCAAGGAGGCACTCTGCTTGATATGTATGGGCAGGCTATTCCAGAGTATGGGGAGTCTCTGGGTCAGGAACCTATCCTTCCAGCATGTTTTGTTTATTGTGATGACAAGGTTTTGATCCCTGGAGTGTGTGGCTCTGAGGGATTGGGATTTCTTTAAGTGGAGCAAGTCCAACAGCTCAGGGTTTGACATGACCTTGTATGTTAAGCAGAGATTGTCTCTGAGTAGACGATATGCCACAGAGTATAGCTGGAATTTGTTTAGATGGTCAGCATAGGGTATCTGCTTTAGGCCTGTGATTCTTTTAGTGAGGCATTTCTGCGGCCTTTCCAGTTGTTGCAGATGTCTTCTGAGGTACATACCAAATGGGGCATTGTACTCTATAATGGGCCTAATGAGGGTTGAGTACAGTGGGACAATGATCTCCTTTTTTCTGGATGAAAAGCCTTTAGTGAAGAGGTGTGCCACATAGAAGGCTTTCCTGACTGTCGTGGCAATGTGGTTATCAAAGGTGAGACCACTGTCCACCTGTGTCCCTAAGTCTCTCATCACACTTTCAGTGTTTAGTGTACTGCCACCTATGTGGTAATTCATGGGTACATGTTTTTCCCAAAGGGGATAACTATACATTTCTTGGCATTAAGCCTGAGCCCATGGCTCTGGCACCAAGCATCTGTTTCTGTAAGGCCCTTTTATAGAATATCCACATCATTTGGGGATTCAGTGATAGCTCCCAGTTTGCAGTCATCTCCAAATTTTGTTAGCCAGAATCCCTTAGTGTTGGCCTGTACTTCAGAGAAGTAAATGCCAAACAAGAGCGGTTCCAGGACTGAACCCTGAGCTACTCCACTTGTCACTTGTCTGGAGCTGGATTTGGAGTCAGCTACTTTTACAGTCTGGGTTCTGTCAGTAAGCCAGTTGGCAACCCATCGAGTGATGTAGGCATTTTTGCCCAGCTTAGTAAGTTTATCTATGATTCCTGAGTGGGGGATGGTGTCAAAGGCCTTGGCGAGGTCCAGATAGGCTGTGTGGACTGCCTTACCCTTGTCCACAGCTCTGGAGACTGATTCGAAGAAGTCAATCAGGTTCAGGAGACAAGATCGGCCCTTCACGAACCCAAACTGCGTAGGATCCAGTGTTTGAAGGTTGCCAGTTGTCAGTAATACTTTTTAACTGGTTAATTGGGTAAAGTATTGTTTTGATTGTATCTGCTCTATTTTTCTGAAAAAAAAAATATTTATATATATATATATATATATATATATATATATATATATATATATATATATACATATATATATATATATATTTTTTTTTCAGGTCACAGCTGAATCCAGTGCTGTATTACAAGTTTCTGTGTTGTCCATACCTTACTTGGATAGAAGGAAGTTTCTCTGTTCACCTGTGAGAGAGGGGAGCTTTGAGCAGCCTATCTGTCCCTGGAGGAGTGGTTTCAGCCCAGAAGTTAATAGTTTATTGGCCATTTTGGGCTAATTTCCCTGCTATAAAAACTGCATTTGCACAGTTTCTGCACTTGTATTCTGCTCAGCAAGTGCCTTCCAGTTGTTCTGCAGAGTCTACAGCAGCAGAGAAACAAAAGAGAGTTTGAAGTGATTAAGTATCATTTTTCTGCTTTTCTTTCTGTCTTTAATTCCTCCTAAAACACCAGTTTTGTTTGCGTTTCTGTGATTTAAAAAGGTTGTTATTGCTACATATTGTACTTATTTGCTGCCTGCACTTGAATTAAGTCATTTTTGTGTTTAAATAATCTGTTTAACTGTTGTAGGCTACACACTAAAGTGTGATAGCCTTTTCTGTGCATTTAAAGTGCTGTTTTGATTGCATCTACTCTATTTTCTGAAAAAAAAAAAAAATAACTTGTTTCCCACCTTTCTGAACTAGTATAGTCCAGTTTTCAGGTCACTGCTGAATCCAGGGCTGTGTTACAAGTTTCTGTGTTGCCCATACCTTTTAGTTTATTGGCCATTTTGGGCTAATTTCTATCTCTTTCACTTCCCTGCTATGAAAACTGCATTTGTGCAGTTTTGCACACCGGGCAGCGGCGTTTAGCTAGAGTGAAACTATTCTCGGCTCCACGAAGTCTACTCTTCAATTTTTCCCTTGGAAGTAGACAAACCTTCAGCTTTAGCACTCAAACCATTCATTTCACACTCAAGCACTTGCTTAAAACTCATAGCAAGCACTAATTAACCCTAGAACTGGACCCCCCCCCCTATACTGTCCAGGAGGACAAGGCTCTCTATTTGTCCCCACCAGCCAATCAGAAAAAACAGCTTACTCTACCTATTCAGGCATGTCCAAAGGGCAGTTTCCGGGGTACTCTCCAGTCCAACTGGTGAATCTGGGCATTTTGAGGCAATGTTACAACTGCCTTGTACACAGACAACCCTCTCCTCCTACCACCAAACACTAATATATGCGAGAGATGCAATTATACAGCCAAACTGGAGGCAAAGTTCTCTCAACCCAAGACTGGAACTGTCAAGAGGAGAAGGATAATACTTGCAACACACCACCAGTTTCACATAGACCTAATAAACCAACACCGGCAAATAACACACATGAATACATGAAAACATACTTGGAGGCTCTAAATAAAAATCTGCAAAAGCAACAGAGACCTCCAAAGCAGACATTCAAGCAACCTTCACACCCCATCACCAACCATGAAACACATACTTCACATAATCAGTGTGCCACGCAATCACAGCCCTTAATGCAAAATAACATACCCAACACACTAGTAATAGGCGACTCTATAGTCAGGCACACTGGTGTCCCACTAACTAGGCTGAACAAGGAGAAGGTTACAGTTAGCTGCCTGTCGGGTGCCAGGATCCGCCACATAACACAAGCACTCAGGTCACTCCAGAACAAGTACAAACACATCTCTGTCATTGTCCATGCTGGTGTGAATGACCTGAGACATACCTCCCTGGACTACATGAAAAGAGCCATGAAAGAGCTCTCTGATCATGTAGCCCAGGCCGGTATGACCCTGACCCTGAGTAGCATCCTACCCTCACCTCACCAAGAATGATGCCACAGTATAAAGAAAAAATGATCAATTTCAACAATTGGCTAAGTTTCTGGTGTCATTCAAAGGGGATCCAGTAGCTGTTCGCCTGGGATGACATGCTCGGCAAGCCACATTGCTTCGCAAGAGATGGCTTGCACCTGTCACCCTTAGGCTTTTGAATACTGGCCAAGGCTCTTGCCACCCCCATAGTGCCTTTTTTTAGGCAAGGCTCAAAAGACAAACCCACCACCATGAATAGCACAAGTAACCAAAAACTGAGGGTAATGCTACTTAACGCCAGAAATCTAAACCTCAAAATGCATGCACTCGAGGCACTCCTCAGTATGGAGAACATCAACATCTGTGCAGTAACAGAAACCTGGTTTAAGGCTCCTGATAACACCCCAGCATTACTAGGCTATAGCTCATACCATACCTTTTGGCCACAGAACCAGAACCGAAACACAGAAGGCGGGGTTGTATCCATATTCATCAAGGATACCCACACCTCCAGGTTAGTGGCACAGCACAATGCATCAGAGATCATCCATGTGCAACTAACAACAGGCAAAACTGCAATCCAAATTGTTGCTTGCTACAGATCACCCACCATGGCCCAGGGCCCCCATTGCGCATTTCTGGAGACACTGGGAAATATGAAGGTCCTGCAAAACACCCTAATACTGGGTGATTTCAATTATCCAAACATAAACTGGGAGAACTACTCAAGTACTAACTTCCTTGCCCAATGCTTCCTAGAATTTATAAACTCAAATGCCCTGGATCAACTGGTCAACACCCCCACCAGAGGGAACAACATATTGGAGCTGGCCATCACCAGCATGGGCAACCGGTGTTCCATACCTGAGGTCAACCCCTCGCTGGTTAGATCAGACCATAGACTAATCATTCTGGATATCCACATTCCGCCCCCACCCCCGAATCAAGGAAACGACCATGAAAAACTTTTCAAAAACAAACTTCACATTACTTAAGACCGAGGTGGAAAGGTTCAGAGCCCCCATGATAAAGGACAATGCTGTCCAAGCTGCTGAAACATTTACAAAGGCACTCTATCAGCATCTGCAGGAATGCATGGATCATTTCCAAGTAAAACCAAGACTCACTCCTCCAAGAAAAGGAAACCAGACTGGTGGACCCCTGCCATAAACAAGCTATTCAACAGAAGGAGGAAACTAGTACAGAAAAGAGTAAAATCCCAAGAAGGAAAGACATCCCTGATCAGTATCAGCAAGAAACTACGATCCCTCATTAAATTATCTGTGTCTCTCTGTAGTTATTTATTTTTCTATTTAATTGTTTCATAGAATACTGTGGTCTCTCTCTCTCTCTGCAGTTAGTTTCCCGTCCTTCCTCCCTGTTCTTTTTCTGGTATTGATCGTGGTGGCTTTGGAATTGCCCACCCCTCATGTAAATTTGTGTTTGAACACTACTCCTGGGTCTATCTCATTTTCTCAATCAACTGAGTACAGTGGGATCATATTTTGACTTCAGACACTCCTACCAGTCCCATCTGTTCAGCTCTATCCCATCTCTATTCCAGTCTAGTGTCACTAGCTCATTCTACCTAATACAGAGAGAACATTTGTGAAGGGCAAGCCACTTAGGTCCTTAATTTTGAATTATCCTCTGTTTCTCCTTTCTCCCTTTCCACTTTGCAAAAAAAATGGCTAAGCTTGTTTCCTGCCTTTCCTGTAACTAGTGTAGTCCAGATACAGATTTGCTGTAACCAGGACTGTTTGTAAGCTTCTGAGCCCCCCAAGCCTTTCTGTGTTGGAGGGAAGCCTTCTAGCTTATCAGTGGGAGTGGTAAGCACTAGGTAGCCTATCTACCACAAGAGTGATTTCTGGCCCAGAAATTGTAGTTTATTGGCCGTTTGGGTGGTTTTTCCATCTCTTTCAACTTTCTGGTTTAAAAGGCCACGTTTGTGCTTGTTTCCCATCTTTCCTGTAACTAGACTAGTCCAGATACAGATTTGCTGTATCCAGGACTGTTTGTAAGCTTCTGTGCCCCCAAGCCTTTTTGTGTAGGAGGCTTCTGAGCTGCCCAAGCCTTTCTGTGTTGGACGGAAGCCTTCTAACTTATCAGTGGGAGTGTTAAGCACTAGGTAGCCTATCTACCACAAGAGTGGTTTCTGGGAAAACAGTTTTTGTACTTACTTTCCTCACTTGCTTAGAGAAAAACAGCTCCTATACTCACTTTGCTCACTTGTCTAGAGGAAAGTAGTTTTTTTTATTCAGGCATGTCCAAAGGGCAGCTCCCAGTGTTCTCTCCTGTCTATCTGATGAATCTGGGCATCTTGGGGCAATGTAGCAATTGCCTCATGTACACAGACAACCCTCTCCTTCTACCACCCAAAACCACAACCTGTGAGAGATGCACTTATCTAGCCAAACTGGAGGTAAAGCTCTCTCCAAACAAGACTGAACTTGACAGTCAAGAGAAGATAAACACTTGCACCGCACCACACTCATCACAGAGTCCCACTAAACCTACACCACCAAACTCCACACATAGAAACACAAAAACATTTGCAAAGGCTCTCAATAATAATCTGCTCAAGCAACAGAGACCTCCAAAGCAGAAATGCAAGCAACCTCCACCCCCCAACACAACCCAAATGACACATAGCCTACACACTTAGTGTGCCAATAAACCACAGCCCATAAGGCAAAACAATGTACCCAACACACTAGTCATAGGTGACTCTATTGTCAGGCCCACTGATGTCCCACTCACCAGGCTAAACAAGGAGAAGGTTACTGTCAGCTGCCTGTCGGGTGCCAAGATCCACCTACATAACCCACGCACTCAGGTCACTCCACAACAAGTACAAATATGACTCTGTCATTGTCCATGTTGGTGTGATTGACCTGAGACATACCTCCCCGGACAACATGAAAAGAGACATGGAAGAGCGCTCCGATCTTGTAGCCCAGGCAGGTATGACCCTAGCCCTGAGTAGCATCCTGCCATCACCCAGAATGATACCGCAGTACAAGGGCAAAATGATTGACTTTAACAATTGGCTAAGCTTCTGGTGTCATTATAAGGGGATCCAGTATCTGTCTGCCTGGAACGGCATGGTCGACAGACCATGATGCTTTGCCAGAGATGGCCTGCACGTGTCGCCCCTGGGATTCTGGATACTGGCTAATGGTCTTGCCACCCCTATAGTGCCTTTTTTAGGCAAGGTTCAAATGACAAATTCGCCACTGTACCAGGAACAGGCAAGCAAAAACTGAGGGTAATGATACTCAATGCTGGAAGGCTAAATCTCAAAATGCACACACTCGATGCACTCCTTAAAATGGAGAACATCAATATCTGTGCAGTGACTGAGACTTGGTTCAAGGATCTAGAGAGCACCCCTGCATTACCAGGCTATAACTCATACCACACATTTCGGCCATCTAACTGGACCAGAACACCAAAGGTGGACGTGTTTCCATATTCATTAAGGATATCCATACCTCCAGGCTAGTTGCACATCATAATGCATCCAAGATTATCCAAGTGCAACTAACTCTGGGCAAAACTGCAATCCAAATTGTAGCATGCTACAGATCCCCCACTATGCCCCAGGATTCCCCTCCTCTTTTCTTGATATACTGGAAAATATTAGGGTTCAACCAAACACCCTAATAATGGGCGATTTCAACTACCCCACCATTAATTGGGAAAACTACTCATGTATCAACTCCTTTGCTCAACACTTTCTGGACTTCATAAATTCCAGTGCCCTGGATCAACTTATCCACACCCCCACCAGGGGCAAAAATATCCTAGACCTAGTCATAACCAACATGAATGATCGGTGTTCCACACCTGAAGTCAACTCCTCATTGGTCATATCCGACCGTATGCTAATCACCCTAGATATCCACATCCCGCCCCCACCCACCATTAAGGAAACCATGGTAAAAAATTTCTCCACAGCCAACTTCATGCTTCTTAAGACAGAAGTGGTGAATTCATGACATCCATGCAGACGGACAATACAGATACGACTGCTGAATCCTACACAAATGCACTCTATAAGCACTTACATGACTGCATGTATCGTGCTATCCTAAACAGACCCAAGATGCTAGCCTCCAAAAAAAGTAAGCCAATCTGCTGGTCCCCTGCCATAAACAAACTCTACAACAGAAGGAAGAAACTGTTGCAAAAGAGAGTAAAATCCCATGAGTGGAGCAGCTCCCTGGTCAGCCTCAGTAAGAAGCTGAGATCCCTTTTAAAATCCTCCAAAGCTAGCTATGAAAACAAAATCACCACTGATTTTAAGGGCAACCACAAAGCATTCTATAGCTATGTCAAGAATCTCAATGGCAACACCAAGATCTGCACTGAGTTACAACACAACAGCACGAAAATTACAGAACCAACTGATATTCCCAACATCCTGGCAAATACGTTCAGTGCTAAACTTTACCCCCCCACCCCACCCCCCAAAGGGCCAATATCTACACAGAAAGAATGCAGAGTCCCTGTAATCACATCTATGCAGGTAAAAGCTGCATTCTCTAAAACCAAAACCACAGCATCCATGGGACCGGACAACATCCCAGGCTGCATTTTACATGAACTTCAGAATGAACTGGCTCCCCACCTAAACACCATATTCAATCATAGTCTCCCATCAGGCTTTGTACCCATTGAATGGTGCACAGCAACAGCTATCCCACTCCACAAAGGGGGAGCCACCACTGATCCTGGGAACTATCGCCCTATTAGCCTGACGAGCCTGGTCTGCAAGGTCATGGAATGTATTATCATGGAACTCATAAATAAAGATATTGGTAACCTCTAAAATCTGGAACCCACCCAGTTCAGTTTTGTGAAAGGCAGATCATGCTTTCTGAACCTAATCAATTTCTTTGAGGCAGTCACCAAAGCTGTAGCCGAGGGTAAGGTGGTTCACACAGCCTATCTTGACCTCACCAAGGCTTTCGACACCATCCCCCATTCTGGAATTATAGCTAAGCTCACTAAACTAGGTATAAATCCCCATGTCATAAATGGGTTGCCAACTGGCTCATTGACAGAACCCACACTGTAAAAGTTGCAAACTCCAAATTTGACTTCAAACCAGTGACAAATGGAGTACCACAGGGTTCATTCCTGTTTGGTATCTACTTCTCTGAAGTACAGGTGAACACAGAAGGCCTCTGGCTAATGAAGTTCACAGATGACTGCAAACTAGGAGCCATAGTTGAGTCCCCAAATGATGTGGACATCCTACAGAAAGGCCTCACTGAGACAGATGCCTGGTGTCAGAGGCATGGCCTCAAGCTCAATGCCAAAAAGTGTATTGTCATCCCCTTTGGTAAAAACTCTGTACCCATGAACTACCACATAAACGGCAGTCTACTTAATGCAAAATGTGTGATAACAGACTTTGGGACCCAGGTGGACAGTAGTCTCTCCTTTGATAATCGCATCGCCACAGTAGTCAGGAAATCCTTCTATGTGGAACACCTCATCACAAAAGGGCGGTCATCCAGGAAAACAGAGGTAATTGTTCCTCTCTACTCGGCACTCATTAGACCCATTATAGAGTACAACGCCCCTTTTGGAATGTACCTCACAAAACATCTGCAGCAGCTGGAAAGGCCATAGAGTACCTCACAAAGAGGATTACTGGCCTCAAAAAGATCCCATACACTGACTGTCTCAAAAAACTCCAGCTTTACTCTGTAGCATATCGCCTATCCGAGGAGATCTCTGCCTAGCGTATAAAGCTATGTTAAACCCAGAGCTGTTGGACATGCTACACCTAAAGAAATCCCAACCCCTCTGAGCTTCATGCTCTAGGGACCTAAACCTTGTCACCACAATAAACAGGACATGCTGGAGGGATAGATTCCTGTCCCAGAGACTTCCTATACTCCGAAACAAGCTACCCATCTATGTCAAGCAAAGTTCCTCATTAGCACTTTTCAAGAAAAATCTTGATGAGTGGATGGGAAATAGGAAATACACCCCGGGGATCACTTCTGTGGCTCTGCTCGACAGGGGGACAGGAAATTAACTTTCTTCGGTGGCGTAAACCAGGGAACCTTGTTGGCTAGGCTTACTTAGGCCCTTTGGCCGATAGCCTAGTACCTATCTATGAACCTATTAGAAAGCCAGAAAGATGTGCTACAACAGAAAAACTAAAGATGCAGAAGCCACTGCATTTTGATGGAATCATGTGTAAATAAGTAACCTCTGCAGCAAATGACACAAAATGTCAAACAACACTGAAACTGTCAAAAACATTATTTGAGAACTGGATATGACAAACAGGATAACTTGCAGAGGTCTTATTTACTTTTTATAATATATAAACAGAGAGGGTTGCAATTTTTCAGAAATGCCTTTGATTGCAGGAACTATCACAGAGCATACAACAGGCATCAATCAGCTGATCACAGAGCTTAAGATGCTGTGTTCATGTATAAATACATTAATGACAATCTGTATGTATATAACACCTAATACAAACATATAAAATGTTTCAAAACCCTATAATGTGGATATGCTTCATTTTGTTGAAACAAATGAAAATAAAGTTTCTTAATTTAGATTGTGCAGCAACAACACCATGTGTTATAAGCTACTAGCTATTTTCAGCTATGAACATCAGTTGACAAAACTATCACTGCAATTTCAATGTAAGAAAAGTAAAAAAGAGTAGCTGTCATAATTCAAATACCACACACACATGCATGAAGGCACGTACTCAAGCAAGTGTGTGTGTGTGTGTGTGTGTGTGCATATATACACACACAGTAACAATAACTCACAGCTGCATACTTCAAAGAAGTAAGAGACAAATCAAATGGCATTTTAATTGATGGGATGATAGTTTTGGAGGGATATACTAACATCTAGAGTCCTGAATGTTTAAACGCTTTGAACTACTGAATTAAAACAAATGATAAAAGACAAACTCTATATTTTTTAAACATTTAGTGGATATATAAAGAACTGTGAGATTTTTGTGCATCACCGGCTAAGCTGATTTTTTTTTTTTTTACAGGCTGAAACTGAAATTGGTCAGAATTGATCTACCCCACCACTCATAAACAAATCCAATAAATAAATAAATATTGCTAGTTAGTTTATAGTGTTTCATAAAATTTACTGCCCTGACAATGCTCACATGTTTCGTTCTGTGAAGATATGTAAAAGCATTTATCAATGGCAAATATTTGATAGTGTGAAGATCTGATGTATGAAATAATCTGATGCACAAAGACTGGCTATTGTTTATGATGTAAAGGAATAATCTAAAGACAGTTACAAAATGTTCAGTTTAAGTACATTACTGTACATTACTAGATACACAACTATATTTGTAAAAAACATAGCTGAATGTTCCTATCCCAAGAGATAGTTATATATATGTACACACATTGCTGAAACAACTGGTAGATTGTGCAGATAACCTGCATGTTACTGATTATACAACAGTAAGAACTGCAAGTAAGTGATAAACATGAGATTTAATAAATAACATTCAAGAAATATTTTCATAAGTTTCATCTTTTTGCAGTTGTGAGACAATATTGCATGTAGATTCTCCAGTATCATGTTTTACAGGCTGACTGTACATTTTTTTAAATAAAAAAAATGTATATTATTAGTCCATTTAACTTAAGCTTTTCTCATCATAAGGATATTAAATTAAATAATTTTATCTGATGAGTAAGATACTAAAGGGAAGCATAGTGGAGCAGCGGATAGTGTGGTCACCTCACAATAAGAGCTTCTCCAGTTCGATTCTCAGATGGGTTCCCTTCTGTGAGGAGTCTGCATGTCCTCCCTGTGTTTGCATGGGTTTCCTCCTGGTGTGCCGGTTTCATCTCGCATTCCAAAGGCATGCAGTAGGTGGAGTGGACATTCTAAATTGGCCACAGGAGTGAGTATGCATGTGAGTGTGTGGGGTGGAAAAACTACCACAGTGTGGCTAGCCACCCAGCAGTGTAAACCTTGACTCTAAATGATTGTCACTGTTGAAGTGACACCCTGACCCATGTGTGCAAAAATGGGAAAAAGGGTTGTGGAAGGATGGAGTAAGATACTGAAGAAATAAAGTACAACAAACATTTACCAAAACAAGTTAAGAAAACATCTCTTCTTTAATTCCTTGTTCCCATCAAACTGCACTGATATTTATTTATATACATTTGTGCTTACAAAAATGTTATAAGATCTTTCACTCCTCTATCCCAGATTACTGTTAAGTGTAGTCTATCCCCACATAAACAGCATGGAACAGTGCTCAGTGTTGTGTGTGCTATCTGTTAAATCTTAATTTGAATAATTCTTAGCTATTTGAGTCCTAACTCATAATGAACTGTATTCTCTATATTGGCAGTCCCCGTTAGGCCCCATCACTCTTCCTTACTTAAACAGCTCCCACCCAGTAGGTCTGTCATACTGTGATCTTACCTCCCACTGTAATTCCAAACTGTAATGTGGTTATTTGTTACACTGAAAGAGTTAGCAGTCCCTCCAGCTGTTGTACTCCTTCAGCAGTTGTTTCCCTACTTTTAGCTCCTTTTAATGGTTATCTTGTTAAAAATAATCGGCTTACATTTTGCTGCTGCAGTTCACCACTGGATTTACACTGTTCAGGAGTTATACTGTCTGTGTATAGGCAGACTGATTGGTTCCCACTTGGACCAGGAAGTGTAACTCTTGTAGGTACTTTCGTTAATTCTCAATATTTCAGTCCATCATTGCACCAGTATTGGAATATAACCCTGTTATTGCCAGAGTCTCCCTGTTCTTGTATACAACTTCTTTCCCTACTTTTGGAGTACAGATTCTATCAGTTCCCCTACCATTTTACATGTTGTCACTGAAGCATTTTAACATCTCTAATTTATTTCCCTGATGTTCATAGGTTCATAGGAGATTACTAGGCTAATGGCTCAAGAGCCCTTACAAGTCTAGCCAGTTTTACCCATATTTTCTATCCATAAAGGAAAGATAACAAGGGTCAGCACGTGAGGTTTTGACAACTCTGCTTCATGTGAATAGGAAACCTTTTCCAGAGGAGGGGCAATCTCTATGACACGTGTCTCTCTCCAGCATGATCTATTCAACTCAGAGATCAGATTTATATCCTCAGAGTGGGTAACCCTCATGCAGTTAGTTTTGTGAATATGCAACATTTCCATCAGGACTGGGTCAGAGACTGCCTTGTAGGTCAGGCATAGATCACCACTCAGTTACTGGTAGGAAACTGAATATAGTGATAGGTCTTTTAATCGGTCCACATATGACATGCTGGTTATACCCTGTATTTTTTGGTGAGAAACCTCCAAGAACACTTCAGCTGTTGCAGGTGCCTGGCGAAGTACATGCCAAAGGGTGCATTGTACTTGATTATTGGTCTGACAAGGGCCAGGTACAGTGGTACTATGGCATTCTTAGATCTGAATGCCATTACAAAGACATGTGTCTGGAGCATTATGTTAAATAAATAAATAAGTAAAATAAATAAATTCCCTTACTTATATGCTGAGCCACATAGAAGGATTTCCACACCACTGTTGGCACATGTTGGTCAAAGTTCAGATTACTATCTATCTGAGTACTCAGATCTCTCACCACTGGGTCCACTCTTAGGAGGGTGTTATCAATGTTGTAATTTGCAGGGGTATTTTATTTCCCAAAGGGGATTATTATGCATTTATTTGCAATTAGTTTGCAGTCATGGCTCTGACACTGATTATTAGTCTGCATCAGTCCTTTCTATAGGCTATCAACATCTTTTGGGGAGTCAATGATTCACCCTAACTTGCAGTTATCAGAAAGCTTGGTCATCCAAAGGTCATCTACACTTGCCTTGAAACCTGAGACGTATATCCCAAAGAAGAGGGGGCCCAGGACTGAGCCTTGTGGTACTTCACTGGTGACTGGCCTTCTGCTGGATGTGAATTCCCTCACTCTAATAACGTGTGTCATATCCATGGGCCATTTGGCTATACATCTGGTGGCATAGAGGTTTATGCACAGTTTTGTAAGTTTATTTATAATACTCTAGTGGGGTACTGTGTTAAATGCCTTGGCCAAGTCAAGGTAAGCGGTATGCACTGTCTTACCCTCATCCATGGCCTTGGAGACCTTCTCAAAGAAGTCCACCAGATTAAGCGAGGATGAACTGCCCTTGAAGAAGCCAAACTGGGTTGAGTCTAGCATCTGGAGATTTCCTATTTCATTGTTAATCAGGTCCAAGATTATCCTTTCCATGACCTTGCATATGAGGCTTGTCAGACTTATGGGTTGGTAGTTTCCTGGATCCAGTGATGCCTCCCTCCTTGTGCAGAGGGATGACTGTTGCTCTCCTCCATTCAACTGAGACAAACCATGTTTGGAGACTGTCGTTAGATAGAGATCTGAGTGGGTCTGCTACATCATGTTTCAAGATATGTAATAGGCACCCTGGGATTCTGTCCGGGCCCATTGATGCTGTGTTTTTAGCCTTAGAGTACACAGTGACAATCAGTTATTTTATAATAACAGACAAAGAAATGGTAGGAAGTATTTCATGGGGAGTGATCGGAGGTGATAACAGGGTGAAATTTGAGCTGAATTTATCAGCCAGCAGGTTTGCTATTTCTTTTGGCTGAGTATATATAGTACCATCTACAGCCACCTCAGCACATTGTTGAGTGTTTCCATTAAGATTTCAGACATAACTAAAAAATGCTTGGTGGTTATAGGTTCACAGGTGTTTACTATGCTAACAACTACAAGGGCCTTTTTAGGCTGAGCCATACTTCCTAAATCTCTGACAAGTTCTGGTACCCTTGATAGGTGTATGTAGGGGCTTGGGAGGTGACACATTTAAATGCAAGGGCCTGGGAGATGAACCATTTACAGGCTGGCTGTGTCCAGTAGAGGCATAAGTGCAAAACCAGGGATGGATTTCCTGTTCCCCATCCAATTGTCTAAGTTACACTTGAATTGGGTTAGGAAGGAACTCTGCTTCACATGGATGGGGAACCTGTTCCAGAGAAGGAGTAGTCTCTGTGATACATACCTGTCTCTCCAGCACGTGTTATTTACATCACAGGCAAGGTTTCATAGGTTGATACTTGACTACTGGCTCGGATGCCCTTATAAGCCTAGCCAAAAAGTTCACCCATGATCCCACAAAAGTCAGCACCTGTTTCCCCTGTCTACCAGGGACACAGGTGGGATCCCAGAGGTGTATTTTCTGTTTCCCATCCAGTCTTCCAGGTTCCTCTTAAAGAGGGCTAGTGAGGTACTCTGCTTGACATGGAGAGGGAATCTATTCCACATATGGAGGAGTCTTTGGGACACAATCATATCCCACCAACAAGTTCTATTCATGTCACAGACCAGGTTGAGGCCTTGAGTGTGGGTTGCGTGAGTGGAGTTTGATTTACGGATATGCAGCAACTCCATCAAAATTGGGTCTGAAATGGCCTTATATGCCAGACACAGGTCACCACTGAGCAATCTGTACAAGAATGAGTAGAGGGACAGGGCTTTTAGCCTATCTGAATAGAATAGGTGTTTGAGTTTGATTTTCCTGGTCAGGAACCACTGTGGTCTCTCCAGATGCTGCATGTGCTTGACAAGGTACATGCCGAAGGGGGCATTGTACTCAATAATGGTCTTATAAGGAAAGAATACAGGGATGTCATGACCTCCTTGTTCCTGGATGAAATACCCTTACTTATGAGGTGGGGCATGTAGAAAGCCTTCCATAAAACAGAGGCAACGTGGTGGTCAAAAGTCAAGTTGCTATCAACCTAGGTGCCCAAGTCCCTTCACGACTGCTTGTGTGCTTACTACATTGTTATTAATGTGATAATTAGTGTGGACACCATTTTCCCCAAAGGAAACTGACAAGAAATAACAGAATAAAGCAAATAATATCAACATTTAATAAAACCTCAGACAATATACATTATATATAAGCTCAGATTTCCGATGTCTAAAAAGCCACTCACTTTAGGCAACAGTTTAGAATATACATTCTTTATAAAGTTCTACTACTCATCCCTGCAGTAATAAGGATAAAATTACTAGGGTCCATTAAGCTTCAATACTACTGGTTTCAATTCTTCATCACTATCCCTTAGTACCTGAAGTATTTAAAAGCTGTAGGACTTCAGGGCATAATCTGTATGAGATGATACTCTCCTAGTAAACTCACCCAGGACATTCTTGTTGATTAGGTCCCGTAGCTTGGCAGTTATTAGATGACTACCTGGGATAAGCAGGTTTTGCAATATACATAGGATATGAGGCATGATCATAATATGCAGGGCTTAAATATTATCAGAGACTGTACTTAGTATCTTTAACTTAGGTAAATAGTCATCTGTTATCCTAATGACTAATTTACAAAGGTTAGTTCCCATGGTATCTCCTAGGTTAGTACCTACAAGCCAGCCCAAGTACTTGGGATAGGTGGCCCTTATGATATTACACGTTTTTAAAACATATTCCATTGACCCACATTGAACGGCCTACTGATTTACTAGTGTTACATACTAGACCAAATTCCATACCAAAAGCACTAAATTTATCTAGGGCTCTACTTAAAACCTCTGGAAGATCTGTCCTTAACAATAAACAATCATATGAAACACGTGTAACAAACTCACTGCACCATTTTTTAATCATCATATCTGCCAAAAAGATTGTACCTGGAAAGCTAGTTCCTCTATTATTAGGAGAAATAAGCCAGGCAAGAGAGGGCATCCCTGGCTAGTGCCCCTAGCTTTCTGGCCTATTCCAGAGAGCCTCCCATTAACAATTATCCTGAAGGATGGTGAGTTATAGAATTGTTTCACCCAATCACAAAAGTACCTTCAAATTCCATATTCTTTAAGGTCATGAATAAGAATTACCAGGTTATGGTGTCAAAGGCCTTGGCAATATCAAATACAATGATCTTGGACTTTTAAGAAAGTGCAGAAACATTGCCAGATTCCACCAATTATCTGTCATTGCCCTCCCACTAGCAAATCAACTCTGACCCAGCTGTCTCAGGGTAGGGTAACTAGTCTAGTCTGGCTTCCAGAATTTTTACAAATATTTTTAGGTCAATGTTGATCGATGCTATCAGCCTAAGGTCTTCTAATTCCATTGTTCTCCCTTTACTTTTAGGATCAAGGTTATCACAGCTTGATTAGAATGGGATGCAGAGGTGAAAACATTTAGGAGAATTATATGGTTTAGCAAGGGTATTCCATAGAGTATCACCTTCTCCATGTGCAAAATTCCGGAAGGGATCAGGTGCTTTATTTGGGGTTAATCTAAGAATCTCGTGCATCACTTCTGAGTGTTTGAAGAGGTGGTCTAGTCTAGCTTAATCTGAACCAAAGGGCAAACTGTTGCCACTTGATTCAGTGACACCCGCCTGCTTTCTTTGACGGTCATGCCTGAGTCTCACAGATCGTCTCTAGTACAACCCATACATCTCCAGGCTGGATATCCTCATGTCCTCTTGACTACTTCTTTGTCTTTTGCAAATCTACTTTACCAAATCATCTTCTGTTTTCCTGAATGTGATGAAGCCACCACAATTTTAATCTCTGTAACTAGAGTTCCTTTAGCTTCAACTTTGATGTCCTCATTTCATCTGTCCAACAGTAAATCTTACTACCTATCATAAGCACTTCATCTTCTTCATGTCAAGCTTGTTCAGCTGCTCTGACTTCACTGCCCACATTTCTGTACCTTACCGAAGCACTAGTTACTCCACTGCTTTGCACTCCTTACTTTTCTGTTTCTGCTACATTCGTCTGTCAAAAATACCCCTGATATTCTATCCCAGTTGGCTGCAGCACTTTTGATTCTGGCTTTGACCTCTTTATTCAGACTTCCATTCTCCTCAACCACCTCTCCTAAAAACATCAAGTTCTTAACCTATTTTCCCCTTTTGTTTCAATTTTCAGCTTCCTCAGATTCCTTCACTGTTGGCACTTTTATCACTTAATCCTTATACGTAGTCTGCACTAATTCTACCGATGTTTTCAAGACTGCAGACCATCACACAACTACTTAAATCACCTTTATGGGAATGCCCATTTCATCTCTTTCTTCCCCTCCACTACTGGACTTACTGCATACATTGGGTTGGCTGCACTATATCCCGCTGAATCTGAAGTGCTGATATCCCAGCTTACTTTCTACTTCTCTGGGTATTCATTTATCAATCACCCTCAACAGTACTTTCATGCAGTGTGACAAAAGTTTGATACCATTATACTGCCTCCATTTGTGAATTCCCTTTTGTTATTCTACATTAGCATCAGAATATGTATTTACTAGTCACCTGGTATATATCCCCCTCTCTCCAAACCATGACACGTACCCTCAGGCACCATAACAACCTTGAACATATCTGCAGTGATGTTCTCTGAGCTTCTCACTTTCTCCGACTTCATTTTTATTGGTCACTTCTCATAAGATCAGTTCTCTTTCCTCTTTTATTGTAGGCTGGATATGTGGCAATTCAGCTTCTGCACTTTTTTTTCATTCAGAAGCCTCTTGAGGTGCTGTTTCCATCTGACGACCTCTGGACTGGGGAGCAAACTGTCACTGGCATTCCTTATGAATGGCATCTGCTGACTAACTTCGTTATCCTTCTGTGATTGCTATATTTTGACTGTGCCATCTTCTAAGCCACTTTCTAGAAGATCTAGTGCTTCTTTCACACATTATTACTTGCCATTGTGGCTGCTCTCTTAGTTTCTTCATTAGCTAGGCAGTATTCCTTCTTAGCCTGGTCCAGTTTTTAAATCTCTATCTCTCATATATATATATTTGAGTCTACTTTGTTTCATTGAAAGCTCATTTCACCGAATTTGAATTTACCCTGACCAAATCACTGAAAGCTCAAATTAGTGAAAACTCATTTCACCGAATATCATTTCAGTGAAGTGAAGTACTGGCACTGTGTAAAGTACTGTAAGGCAAGTAAAAGGTACATGCCCTTTTCCCCACTGTAGTGTGATTCTGGAGTTAGTATATATAGTTAGGAGGGTGTCGGGGGCACAGCCCCCCACCTAGTTTGGTTTTATATTTCACCAAAAGCTTCAAAACAATACATTTTAAACCATAGACATGCATACTTACACCACCAATGACTATTTCCAGAAGACAATATAAACCCAAACTTAAATGTGTAGGGCAGCATTCATGGCAGAACAGAGGACTCAACCATCCCTTGGACTTTGCACAAATTGAATTGGGGATTCACTGTATAGGTATCTAACCCATAAAATCTGCATCCTACAGGATAGTGACCAATTGCACCACCACTGAAAAACTTGTCACGCAGGCATTTCAAGTACCTGGAAGAGTTACAGCAAAACATACAATTCTCCAGAACCATTCAGTAGGTACAACTTTTAAGAAATCATAACAGCTTCAGCTGTTGTAAAACTGGTTTCTGCTACTTCTGCTCATGGTCATTATAAATGGAATTTCAGAATTACATTATATAAGCTAGCCAGAAGAAGGAAATAGTGCTCGCATTTAGTTAGTTATAAAGTTGCATCTAACCTTAAGGCAGTTGTGCCCAATTCCATTCCATCCTTCCTGGAATCACACACAGCTTTGGACCAATATGCATCAGCCAACCATGTCAGTATTTTTCACATATCAAGCACCCTTCCTGTGCAAAAAATATTTCCTTGCATCACCATTACACTTTGTTTTCTTGAACTGATGATTATACCCTTTGGTATATTTTTTACTCTAGACCTGATCTGCCTCTGCTTTATTACTGTGAATTTGATGGTTTAGGTTTTTCATAACAATAACTCTTACAATCCCTATATCCTTTCATTGTTTGGGTATTTTAGTCCGACTCTCCCAGTTGTGTTTCCTCCTTTGAATATCATTCCACATTTGCAGCATTTTACTTTTTGACAAGTTAAAGTGAAGCTCTCACTTGAAAGACTATGCTTCCTTCTTCAAGTTTACTCTCCTGTTATTGAAAACAGTAATGAGGTAAAATAATACATCTGTTGTTTTCAAGGCTGCCACATGTTTATCGTCCCGTATTGTGTCCCTTAACCTAATTCATTGCTAACTACAATGGTTTAGTATTTCCCATATTGTTTAAAATTCACCACTCCCACAAGGTCACAGCAATGCTGTGTCCACATCTCCAATGATTTCTGCTCCGCTTTTCTCCTAACCAGTTGAAACTGAATGAGATGTTCTTCAAATTCAGATTTCAGAATTCAACGCCTAGGATTCTGATATCACCCCACTCATGCTCCGTTTGCCACATGCAGGGCTGAGAAGTTAGGAGGCTTATGCATGTCCTCTTTTACCAGATACAAAATGAAAAGTTTTAGCATAATTTCCTAGCACAAATTCTCCTTTAAGGTGCTCTTTGGAGAGGTAATAGCTTGAGTCTGTGACATTGTTTGCATTTTTATGGTACCAGAAGCATACTGTGAGCCTGAAATGGATTAGCAGATCATTAAAGTAATGTTTTCAGCTATTGCAGACTGATGCACACGTGTGTGTACATATATATGAATAGCTATGCATTCTGTAGCCTAACCAATATACCATTTTGCTACATTGCATAAAACCATATCCTTCGCATCCCCTACTGCCTCTGTCATCTGCTACTTTCATGTTGTTAGTGGATTATCAGTTGTTTTCAAATTACTTTGTCATTTGATAGGTAAGTACTAGGCTAGCTGACCTTGTTGACCATTTTAAGTTTTGCCAATTTCCCTAAGTGAGAATCAACCCCTGTACTTCTTGTCTGAGAGGTAAATACCTTAACCATTATCCAAATGAGCAAAGCATCAGTTAGAGCTTACACTTGCAAAGAGCAATAGAAAAGCACTGTTTCATTAATATTACTGACTCCACTTATATGTCATTTTATGAAGAGTAATGAGAAGGGTGTGTCTTGCAGTGAAAAAATGAAAGCACATGACCACCATTTGCTTACTCAATAACAACCTGTTTTTAGACAGTTAAAAGAACAAGCAGTGTTTTAATAATTCTGAAATAACTGATGATTATACCCTTTGGTTCCGACCTGTCATGTCTTCTTTGCTAATCTCATCACTTTTGTATGTTATTAACTTATATACACATCACATATTCCCTCCTTATATTTTCTTTGCCAGTAGAAAAAAAAAGTTCAGCTCCATTAGAATTTCCACTTCTCTCATTACCATCCATTATCTTTAAACATCCAAATCACTTTCTTCTGTACCTCATCCAGCACTGTGATTTCCCCTTCTCGACGAGACTTCAAGAACTGCACACAATCATCCATTTGCAGCCTGATAAATGACAATTACCATCTCTCTATATATGTTATACTCTAAACTTGCACTCTAGCATCATCAACTATTTTGCTGTCAACATCAGCCTGCTGTGGTGCACCGTAGTATGTCATTGTTTCTGGTGCTGTGCCTGTGAACAAACAAGTGATTTGGATGTTTTATTTTTTGTATTGCTTTATTGCCTTTCTATATTTTGAATATTGTGGTTTGTTTTCTTTACCTTGTGCTTTACTTGCATTCTACTTTAACAGCATATTAAAACTTCAAAAGAGACCACAGCTCTCTCTCTTCTGAGTCAGGCAGATTTTTTTCCCGCTCTCCCACCCAGTTAGTTGTCTTGTTAAATACCACTGTCTTTCTAGTTGCCTGCCTCTTATGTTAATCTGACCATATATCTCATTTCCTCTCTACTTTAACTGGCTTGTGTGAGTAATCACAAAAATCACCATTTTTGAAATCCCTCCCCTTCAACTATTTAAATTTATTGGCCATCCTGCTGTATTCCATAGTACCAGAATACAAAAGTCACCACCCCTTTCAATCCATCTTGCTGTTTTAAAAATAGTTAACTCTCCACTAAACCTTAACTTTTTAAACAGGTAAAATTTAAGTTACCTACTTTCATATCTAACTTCTCTATTTTTTTTTCATCTTACCTTTAAGCATCCCTGTGACTAGCACTTGCTCTAATACCTGCTGGAAAGCACTAGGAAGCCTTAAACTGATACAAGAACTCAACTCTCCTTGTTAATAAGGAGAAATTAATAGGCACTAAACAGCCTATAATTGCAAAGTACCTTGCTAAGGTAAGGGAAACAGCTCCTGTTCTTTACAAAAAAAAAGCACCAAACCAGGCATGACCAAGGGTCAGCTTCCAGTGATTTCTCCTGTCCACTTGGTGAATCTGGGCATACTGGGGCAATGCAGCGATTTCCTCATGTACACAGACAACCCTCTCCTCCTACCACCCAGCACTACAACCTGTGAGAGATGCACTTACATAGCCAAAATGGAAGCAAAGCTCTCTCCACCCAAGATTGTGCTAGACAGTCAAGAGGAGAAGGTTAACACTAACACTGCACCTCAAGCAACACATAGCCCTTCTAAACCAACACCATCAACACCCACATATAGCAACACTAAATCCACATATGCAGAGGCCCTTAACTGTAACCTGCCCAAGCAACAAGGACATCTGAAGCTGAAATGCAAACAAACAGCAATCACAACCAAAGTGTCACATAGTTCACAACACCAGTGTGCCACCCAGCAATAGCCCCTAAGGCAAGACAACGTACCTAACACTTTAGTCCTAGGTGACTCTATAGTCTGGCACAGTGATGTCCCACTCACCAGGTCGAACAAGGACAAAATTACAGTCAGCTGCCTGTTGGGTGCCAGGATCTGCCACATAAAACATGCACTCAAGTCACTCCATAACAAGTACAAATATGACTCTGTCATTGTCCATGTTGGAGTGAATGACTTGAGACATACCTCCCTGGATTACATGAAAAGAGACATGGAAGAGCTCTTGGATCATGTGGCCCAGGCAAGTATGACCCTAGCCCTGAGTAGCATGCTGCCTTCGCCCAGAATGATACCACAATATAAGGACAAAATGATTGACTTCAACAATTGGCTAAGCTTCTGGTGTCATTCAAAGGGGATCCAGTATCTGTCTGTCTAGGACAACATGATCGACAGACCAGGATGCTTTGCCAGAGATGGTCTGCATCTGTCGCCCCTGGGATTCAGGTTACTGGCTAAGGCTCTTGCCACCCCTATAGTGCCTTTTTTAGGCAAAGTTCAAAGGACAAAACCACCACCTTAACAGGTACAAGCATGCAAAATCTGAAGGTTATGCTACTCAATGCTAGAAGTCTAAACCTCAAAATGCACTCTCTCGAGGCACTCCTAAAAATGGAGAACATCGATATCTGTACAGTAACTGAGACCTGGTTCAAGGCTCCAGAGAGTACCCCTGCAATACCAGGCTACAACTCTTACCACACTTTTCAGCCACCAAACCTGGACCGAAACACTAAAGTTGGAGGAGTGTCAATATTTACCAAGTATATTCACACCACCAGGCTAGTTGCCCAACACAATGAATCTGAAATTCTCCAAGTGCAACTAACACTAGGTAAGACTGCAATCCAAATTGTAGCTTGTTACAGACCCCCCCCCCCCAAGATTCTCACTACACCTTTCTAAACATACTGGAAAATATTACGATAGAACCAAACACCCTAATACAGGGTGATTTTAACTACCCTGCCATTAACTGGGAAACCTACTCATGTACCAACACCTTTGCCCAATGGTTCTTGGAATTCATAAATTCCAACACCCTGGATCAACTAATCCATAGTCCCACCAGGGGCTCCAATATCATAGACCTGGTCATTACCAACATGGGAAATGGATGCTCCACACCTATGGTCACCCCCTCATTAGTCAGGTCTGACCATAAGCTAATCACCCTTAACATCCACATCCCACCCCCCCCCCAGTAAGGAAACATCCATAAAAAACTTCTCCAAAGCCAACTTCATGCTACTCCAGCCAGAAGTGACAACCTTCATGACACCCATGCAGACGGGAACTGAAAGTTCAACTGCTGAATCCTGCACTAAGGCACTGTACAAGCACATCCACTCATGCATGAATCGTGACATCCCAAATAGAACCAAGATGCTCTGGTGGCCCCCTTCCATAAACAAACTTTACAACAAAAGGAAGAAACTGTTGCAGAAAAACAGGAAAATCCCAGGATGCAAAAAACTCCCTTACCAGCCTCAGTAAGAAACTGAGATCAATCATAAAATCCTCCAAAGCTAGTTACGAAAATAAAATTGCCAAAGATACCAAAGACAACCACAAGGCATTCTATAACTATGTCAAGAATCTAAATGGCAATGCTCAGATCTGCTCTGAGCTAAAACAGAATGGCATTAAATATATTGATCCCAAGGATATTGCCAATATCCTGGCAGATCGATTCAGTGCCAACTTCACTCCCCTCTCACCCCCTAAATGGCCCATCTCAATACTGGAAGATTGCCAAATTCCGGTAATAACGGCCACACAGGTAAAAAAAACGCACTCTCCAAAGCTAAGAATACAGCAGCCATGGGACCAGATGACATCCCTGGCTGTGTACTACATGAACTACAACATGAACTGGCACCTCACCTAAGTGTCATGTTTAATCATAGCCTCACCTCAGGTTTCATGCCCACTGAGTGGCGCAGAGCTACAATTATCCCACTCCACAAGGGGGGATCCCAGAAACTACCGTCCCATCAGTCTGATGAGCCTTATCTGCAAGGCCATGGAGTGTATTATCATGGAACTTATAAACAAAGACATTGGCAACCTTCAAACACTGGACCCCACCCAGTTTGAGTTCGTGAAGGGCCGATCTTGTCTCCTGAACCTGATTGACTTCTTCAAATCAGTCTCCAGAGCCATGGACAAGGGTAAGGTGGTCCACACAGCCTATCTAGACCTTGCCAAGGCCTTTGACACCATCCCCCACTCTGGAATCAGATAAACTTACTAAGCTGGGCATTAACACCTATGTCACCCAATGGGTTGCTAACTGGCTTACTGATAGAACCCACACTGTAAAAGTAGCAGACTCCAAATCCAGCTCCAGACAAGTGACAAGTGGAGCACCTCAGGGTTCAGTCCTGGAACCGCTGTTGTTTGGCATCTACTTCTCTGAAGTACAGGCCAACACTAAGGGACTCTGGCTAACAAAGTTCGCAGATGACTGCAAACTGGGAGCCATTACTGAATCCCCAAATTATGTGGATACTCTACAAAAGGGCCTTACATTAACAGATGCTTGGTGCCAGAGCCATGGGCTCAAGCTCAATGCCAAGAAATGTATAGTTATCCCCTTTGGGAAAAAACATGTACCCGTGAATTACCATACAAGTGGCAGTACACTAAATACCGAAAGTGTGATAAGAGACTTAGGGACACAGGTGGACAGTGGTCTCACCTTCGATAACCACATCGCCACAACAGTCAGAAAATCCTTCTATGTGGCACACCTCATCACCAAGGGCTTTTCATCCAGGAAAAAAAGTAGGTCATTGTCCCACTGTACTCATCCCTCATTAGACCCACTATAGAATACAACGCCCCATTTGGTATGTACCTCTCAAGACATCTGCAACAACTGGAATGGCTGCAGAAATACCTCACTAAAAGAACCACAGGCCTAAAGCAGATGCCCTACAATGACTGCCTTAAAAAACTCCAGCTATACTCTGTTGCATATCGTCTACTCAGAGGCGGTCTCTAACTAACATACAAGGCCATGTCAAACCCAGAGCTGTTGGACATGCTACACTTAAAGAAATCTCAATCCCTCAGAGCCACACGCTCCAGGGATCTACACCTTGTCATCACAATAAACAAAACATGCTGGAGGGATAGGTTCCTGACCCAGAGACTCCCCAGACTCTGGAATAGATTGCCCTTACATGTCAAGCAGAGTGGCTCTTTGGCCCTCTTCAAAAGGAACCTTGACGATTTGATGGGAGAAAGGAAATTCACCCCGGGGATCACGTCAGTCACCCTGTTAGACAGGGGTACAGGGAAGTAAATAGTGTGGGAAGAAATAGCCAGGGAATTGTTATGGCTAGGCTTGTATAGGCCCTAGGGCTGATAGTCTAGTACCAACCTATGAACCTATGAATAAGTATTTGAATAATGTATCCTGTCTAAAAACCTTTGAAAGTGTACAACATACTGGAATTAATGACGTCCATACTTATCATGTGCTATTTGTTTCTGCAGTACTACTGCTGATACTGACGAGGTACTTGATGGAGAAACATTTCAAATGTATTTATAATTATTCAGTATATTAAGGAATACACACTGCAATAAAATGTACTGCATGGCGACACTGACCTTCTGTACCAACTGTGTGTGCCTGATGTACCAAACTGCTGGCATCAATGCCAACATGAATGAACGCAATGCCATCATTCTCTCCTTCAGACTCATCCTGTCATAGAGACAGCAGGTACACATCGTCAGGTGCCAAATTTTGGACAGTGGAAGGCCCACCACCACCTGTGGTACTATTTGCAATTGCATCCTGCATTGCCATACTTCTAGTATGGGACAACATATCATTAGCTCTTTTCCTGCATTGTGTATGAGTTCTTCTCCCTATGGCATGTAATATCAGCAAGTACTCCATTCCATACCGTACCTGTCTTTAATTCCAGTTTCCAAAAAATGCGTTTTCCATACTTTTAAGTGCATGAAGACATGGTTCTCCTCGACAGTGAATCTCTCTCTCCTGTGCCTTGCTCCCTGATGCTGCTATATGTTTTTCCTCAAAATATGAAATTTGGGAATTAGTACTTTAATCCAATGGTGAGTGAACTGAATCAGAAGCAATACTACCATTTAGTACTACTGCAACACTACTGCATTGCAATTTGTCACTTTTTTAACCAACATATTATTTCCCCTTTTCTAGTGGAAATATGCGAGTCTTTCTTTTTTGATCTAAGAATACTGAAATGTGCCGAGACTGCAGAATGTGTGAAACTGCAGTGTATGTCTTAAAGGTGTGTATGAGTCAGAAGGGGAATAACTCTCCTACTTGATGACTGACGTCTTTCTTAAAGAAATACAATAAATGTCTGTGTTGCTTGGTCATGTGCATTGCTATTGTCATCTTGTAGCAGATAAGTGAATTCATTTATACATGCAGTATGTGACACAGAAATCTTCACCCAGTAATGTCACAGCACCTTATTGCTAAAGAATTTTAGTAACAAAAAGTCATAGCTAACTAATATTTAACAAGCTACTCCTGAAGCTTTATCAGTACACAACAGTAATAATGAACCTATATCTCCTACTCTGTTACTAACTTTACTTATTTTAAACAGCTGGCTTTAATTGTGGCTTCCCAACAGCCATCACAGAGTTGAGGTAACCAGCAAGAATGTCAGGAGGCATTCAGACTGTACACATTCCTGTACAACTTATTTGAAGGGGTAGCAAGCAAGCCAGCACTAGGGCACAGGAGAAGCCATCCTAGCTTTAACAATAAGTAAAAAAAAGTGGTCACGACTCACATACTGCAGGAAAACACAATGATTTAAGACAGTATAGCAATTTCCAGCTGATAAGATGTTTTAGTTCAACAGTTGTTTTACCATGGTGCTGTTGAATGAGTTAAAAGGGAGATGATTACTTGGATAAAAAGACTAAACAAAAGTTGGGAGCTGAGAAAGCTGCAATAAATGAGATGGATTATGCACTCCAGTTGGTAGAGAAGTTCAAGCAATTTTGTCAGCAGTGGTAGCAAGTTTAACAATAGTGAGGGGGAGGTGTGCTCACAACAGTTCAGTAGATTATTACAAGTTAACAGTGATTTCTGGACCTTCAACTTTTGAAAATCAGCATGCTCTTTGTCTAGATTATATGCACCCAAGAGAAATATACAGACTGCTCTTTTGACCAGTACACGGAAGTGCAAAGTTTTCTTTCTGTGCCTTAATGGTTGCTTTTTTATGAATCTTGATTCAGGGAAATAAAATGTTAATTATTGTACATTTCCCTACTGCTGTATTACTGTTGTTTGGTTGTGGTGTCACCTTTTGCTGCATTTGTAATTCATTAGTTTTGAATGGTTGTTTCTGACTTCTGTATTTCCATAGCACTCCTCTCCCTCTGTTATCTACAGAAATGGGGACAAATCTAGAAATAATCATGGACAATCAGGAACACTTTTTAAACTATTTGTACTATTAACTTCAGAAACTGAGATTAGGAGAATGTGAATTAATATGAGTTGTTTGAAGTAAAACAGTGCCAAACATATTTCAGATACCATTGTATCTTCTCATAAAGGATATCATGAGAATTATATCATGAGACCCAGAATCATGAGATATTCCCTCGCACTGACCGGAGTCTGAATGGAAAAACATTAGAAATATATAGAAACCTACTTTTTTCCTGTGATAGAAAAGCTCTTTGATCTGAGATGTCTAGTTGAAACTTCAGGAACACAATCCTGTGTGAAGTAGTCAAAAAAGACTTTTGAATGCTCTCTTGAAACCCTAGCTCGTGTAAGAGATCTCTCACCAAGGTAAGAAACTCCTGACACTTTGAAAAAGACTCTGCAAAGATAAGTCTAAATATGGAAAAATGTGGATACCCTGTAGTCTGCAATGAACTATAACTGGGGCTAGACACTGTGAACATTCCTGTTGCAGTGAATAGTCCAAGGCAGAGAACTAGGAATGTGATCCAGACACACAGCAACTTAGGAAACTGGGTCTATCAGTCCCTGGGACAGCACATGATGAAGGACAGATAAAAATAAGAGTTTGGTGTGCTGGATGAGGAATCACCCCCTGGAAAGGAGAAATTTCCTCGCACTGCTATCTGCAACCTTGATAAATGATCTTCAGAACCCATTTGTCTGAAACTATCTGTTGCCAAAGAGAAAAGATGAGACTCAGACTTTCTGGAAGGGAAAGGTGCCCCCTCGCAGTGGAGATGGTGGGGTCAAGGCCCTTTGAATAGTCATTTTGACTTGTGGGAATGTCCTTAGTTTTGGTCGTTTCCTGAATTCTTTTTGAAATCCACGTGTCATTTTTTCTTAAATGTTTGTTTACCTGTATTTTGTTGAGAGTGTTTACTTTTTTTTTTTTGCAAAAACTGGATGAGGATTAGAGAATCCCTTAGAAAATTTGGAAAAGAGAACTGAAAAATCTTAGAAACTCCCTGCATCAACTTATCTCCATTACACTTTTTGATCACCTTTGCAGCAAAGGAACATAAAACGAAATCTCAACCCAAAGGAGAATTTAAAATATTTTTACATCATCAGGAAGTTTCTGGTAACACAGCAAGGCAATTCTTCTAAAAAAATACTAGTGACCATAGCCCTGAGTCATACACACACTTTAAACAATGAGTAGTGGACTTACACAATTACTGAAGAATCTAAATTACTTATAAGTTTATAGGTTCATAGGTTTATACTAGGCTATCTGCTCTAAGGCATTTATAAGCCTAGCCCAAAGTTTTGTGGCTTACGCCACCCCTTATGTTAAAAAATACTGTGCCCATTAGTTTGTTTTGCCTCTGTCCAGCAGTGACACAGAGATGATTCCTGGGGTAAACCTACGATCTCCCATCCACCGGTCAAGATTTCTCTTGAACAGAGCCAGCGAGGTGCTCTGCCTCACATGGACCGGGATTTTATTCCACAGCATAGGGAGTCTCTGAGTGACAAATCTATCCCTCCAGCATGTCTTATTTATATCCGTGCTAAGGTTTAAGTCGCTTGCTCTAGTGGATCTGGTAGATTTGGATTTTTTGAGGTGGAGCATGTCCATTAATTCCGGGTTGGACATGGCCTTGTATGTCAGGCACAGGTCACCTCTGAGCAGACGGTATGCGACTGAATAGAGCTGGAGTTTCTTCAGTCTGGCAGCATATGACAGATTTTGGAATCCCTTTATCCTTTTGGTGAGGAACTTTTGGGGTCTCTCCAATTGCTGCAGGTGTCGGGTGAGATACATCCCGAATGGGGCATTGTACTTTCGATCATTGGTCTGATAAGTGAAGAGTACAGGGAACAATGACCTCACTTGATCTGGATGTGAATCCCTTCATGATCAGGTGGGCAATGTAGAAGGTCTTTCTAACCACTTTAGCAATGTGAGTGTCAAAAAAAGGCCACTGTCAACCTGGGTCCCCAGGTCCCTGATAACCTCTTCTGTGCTTAGTGGATTGCCACCTATATGGTAGCTTGGGGTTACCTTGTTTTTCCCAAAGGGTATGACTATACATTTTTTGGCATTTAACTTCAGGCCATGGCTCTGGCACCAGCTATCAGTTTCCGTGAGACCCCTCTGAAGGATATCTGTGTCCGATGTACTTTCCACTATGGTGCCCAGTTTGCAGTCATCTGCAAACTTTGTCAGCCATAGTCCTCCTATGTTTGCCTGTACTTCTGAGAAGTAGATGCTGAACAACAGGGGGCCAAGGACTGAGCCCTGTGGGACACCACTTGTGACTGGCTTGGAGTCTGACATGGTGCCAGCAACTCTGACCCTGTGGGTTCTGTCCTTTAGCCAGTTTGCAACCCATCTTGTGACATATGGGTTTACATTTAAGCTGGTAAGTTTCTCTATAATACCTGAGTGGGGTATTGTGTTGAAAGCTTTTGCAAGGTCAAGGTAGGCTGTATGGACTGCCTTTCCCTCATCAATGGCCTTGGTGACTGTTTCGAAGAAGTCGACCAAGTTCAAAAGGCATGATCTGCCCTTGACAAAGCCAAACTGGGTCTGGTCCAATGTCTTCAAGTCCCCTGTGTCTTTGTTTATGAGTTCCATTATGATCCTCTCCATAGCTTTGCAGACCAGGCTTGTTAAGCTTATGGGACGGTAATTACCAGGGTCCGTAGAGGCACCGCCTTTGTGGAGTGGGACCACAGTTGCCGTACGCCACTCCTTGGGCATGTATCCTGTGGTAAGGCTAAGATTAAACAGCTGCCTTATGTGCGGGTTTAGTTCCTCATTGAGTTCGTGTAGCACACAGCCGGGGACACCATCCGGTCCCATTGATGCTGTGTTTTTAGCTTTAGAGAGAGCAGCTTTTACCTGCGCATTTGAGATGTCTGGGAGGCTACACTCCGCTGGGATAGTTATCTCTCCTTTTGGGGGGGAGAGGGGGGTGAAGTTTGCACTGAACCTGTCCGCCAGTATGTTGGCAATGTCTGTGGGTTCAGTGATTTTTGTATCATTTTGGACTAATTCTGAGCATATCTGGGAGATTCCACCCAGGTTTCTAACATAGCTGAAGAAGGCCTTATGATTGTCTTTTGAATCTATGGCAATTTTTCTCTCAAAGTTGGCCTTGGATGATTTTATGAGTGCTCATATTTTTTACTAATAATGATCAAGGGTGTCTTCTCTTTTATGGATTTTGCTCTATCATGTAACAGCTTTCTCCTCTTATTGTAAAGTTTGTTTATGGCTGGGGTCCACCAGACTGGACGTTTGCCCTTGGTGGAAAGAGTCTTGGTTTTATTAGGGATTGCCTGATCCATGCAGTCCTGGAGGTGTTCGTAGAAGGCATTTGTAAGGGCTTCCGCAGCTTGGGTTGTGGTTTCCACTGGCTCGGGGGCCTTGAAGGATACCACACCAGTCTTGAGTAGTGTGAAGTTTGCTTTAGAGAAGTTCTTCACTGTGGTCTTTTTGTTTGGGGTGCGGGCGGGATGTGAATTTCCAGTGAGATTAGTTTATGATCTGATCTCACCAATGAGGGATATACTTCCGGTGTGGAGCATTTTGTCCCCATGTTTGTGATGATGAGATCTAGTATATTTTCTCCTCTTGTGGGAACAGTGACTAGTTGTTCCATGGCATTTGAATTTATGAACTCCAGGAACCTTTGGGCTAAAAAGTTGGGGCTTGAGTAATGTTCCCAGTCTATACTCGGGTAGTTGAAGTCACCCAATATAATGGTGTTTGGAGATACATTTATACCCTCCAGTGTCTTCAGGAAGGCTGTGTGGGGTTCCTGAGTTTGAGAGGGTGGCCTGTTGCATGCTACAAATTGTAGAGCAGTTTTGCCTATGGTTAATTGCACCTGGATGGTTTCCGATGCTTCGTGCGTTGCCACCAACCTGGAGGTGTGGGTATCCTTGATGAATATGGATACACGCCCTCCTTTTGTGGTGTGGTCTGGGTTTTGGGGCCGGAACGCATGATATGAGGTAAAACCTGATAGTGCCGGGGTGCTCTCAGGAGCCTTGAACCAGGTTTCAGTTACAGCACAGACATCGATGTTCTCCATACTGAGAAGGGCCTCGAGTGCGTGCATTTTGAGATTTAGACTTCTGGCATTGAGCAGCATTACCCTTAGTTTCTTCCCATTTTTGTTTTCTAGGGTGGTAGGTTTAGAATTTCAGCCTTGCCTAAAAGGCACTATGGGGTGGCAAGAGCCTTAGCCAATATCCAGAATCCCAGGGTGACAGGTGCAAGCCGTCCCTTGAAGCAGCGTGGCTTGTCAAGCATGTCATCCCAGGCAGACAGACACTGGATCCCCTTTGAATGACACCAGAAATTAAGCCAATTGTTAAAGCTGATCATCTTGTCTCTATGTTGTGGCATCATTCTTGGTGAAGGAAGGATACTGCTCAGGGTCAGGGTCATACCTGCCTGGGCTACATAATCAGAGAGCTCCTCTATGTCTCTTTTCATGTAGTCCAGGGAGGTACATCTCAGGTCGTTCACACCAGCATGGACAATGACTGTGTCATATTTGTACTTGCTGTGGAGTGACCCTAGTGCTTGTGTTATGTGGCGGATTCTAGCGCCCGATAGGCAGCTTACTGTGACCCTCTCCTTATTCAGCCTGGTGAGTGGGACGTCAGTGTGTCTGACTATGGAGTCACCTATGACAAGTATGTTTGGTGT
Source organism: Protopterus annectens (assembly GCF_019279795.1). Lineage (NCBI taxonomy): Eukaryota > Metazoa > Chordata > Ceratodontiformes > Protopteridae > Protopterus > Protopterus annectens. The sequence goes on from NC_056726.1 coordinate 824,976,967, forward strand.
TGTATTTGGCCTTAAGGGCTGTGACTGCTTTGCACACTGATTTTGTGGTTTATGTGTTGCCTGTGGTGTGTCATGAGGTGGCAGTTGCTTGGGTGTCTGCTTTGGAGGCCTCTGCTGTTTAGGTAAATTTTGCTCAGAGCCTCCGAGTATGTCTTTGTGTGTTTATGTGTTTGATTCATTGTTGTGATAGCTTTATGTGAGACTGGTTTTGTGGTGTGTGTAGTTGCCTTCTCCTCCTGTCTGGTCTTGCCAGTCTTGAGTTGAGAGAGCTCAGCCTCCAGTTTGGCCAAATAGCTGCATCTCTCGCAAGTATTTGTGTTATGTGGGAGGAGGAGAGGGTTGTCTGTGTACATGAGGCAATTGTAACATTGCCTCAATATTCCCAGATTCACCAACTGGACAGGGGAGGACGCCAGCATCTGGCCCTTCGACATGCTAGAGAAATTAAGAAGTTAGGGGTGTAACTGAATAAGAGGACTTAGTAAGGAAGTGGGTACTCCTGGGGGGGGGGGTTCGCTAGTGAGGGACTTTGTATAATACAGAAGTGCTAAACCTGAAAAGAAGATGCTTTTAAGACAAGTGCTGAGCTTTTTTTTTTTTTTTTTGGAGTACAGTAAATGACCCCACACAAGAGTGCTAGGCCAAAGACAGAAAATATGCAAGTTTTGAGAAAAAAACGATTTTAAAATTAAGTGCAAACAGGAAATTCAGTAAACAGCTTTTGGTTGTGCTCTAAATACAGCTACTAATGCAGAAATCAAGTTTAACAAGCCAGAAAATGCTCAAACTAGGCAACTATGCAGAAAAACTTAGCAAATAAACAGAGGAAAAATACTTAAAATCTCAAAAGTGGCTCCGTTCTTCTCTCAGCGTTTTCTCCTCTTGGTGGGTGCTTCACCAACAGCCAACAAGCCTGAAAGGACGCCAAAACCACGATGCAACTAGGTTTTAAGAGAGGACTACAGCAAACAAGGTGTACCAATTACAGTAAGAAACAGTTGAAATATGCAGGCACTATAAGCCTTTAACCAGAAATTCCACTATAAGCCTTTAACCAGAAATTCCCAGCTCAGAAGGGCAGAGTCCAGGACTGTCCTGCCACTACAGTGCAAACCGCAAACATTCTTAATGTAAAACAACTGGTCTGAAGCCCAAGTGCTTAAACTAAAAGGCTTAGAATGAGTTGCACCAAGAAGTAATAAATACAACTGAGTACTTTTAAGATGACACAAAAGCAAAATAAATTAGGAAGAAATACAAATACAGTAAAAGCAGAATTTTTTTTTTCTTTTTCTTCAGAAAAGTAGCAAAAACAGTAGTAAAAACAATTCACATGCAGTGCAAGCTGGCACACTTGAGTATGTAGCAATATTAGTCCACACACAGTTTGAAAAAAGTAATTAAATTAAAAAGGACTAAAAGCAAGTGCAGAAAGGGTTTATTAGATAGAATGCGGTAAAGAGATGGGACTGGGGGAGTGTCCTAGATCAAATCTACAGTGGGGCGGTCACTGCAAAAGCCACCAAATTTAAACTACTACCAAGAACAGGGAGGGGGGTGGGGAAGACAGTTTCAACAGAGCTAGATCTGAGGAATCAGTCCAAATTATAAAACCACAATAAAATGCAGGAAATATACTTAAATCAGCTTATGTCCAGTTGATGTATGCAGACAAATCTCAGTAGCAAGCAACTCTATTTAAAACGATTACAAGAAATGTAACCAACACAGGTTTTAATGTTATCAGAAACTCCCAAGCTAATTAACACTTAAAGGAATTTCAAAGCAGTTTAGCAACTAGTGCAGAGCTTCAGAGATACACACAAGACAGTTTCAACAGAGCTAGATCTGAGGAATCAGTCCAGATTATAAAACCACAATAAAATGCAGGAAATATACTTAAATCAGCTTATGTCCAGTTGATGTATGCATACAAATCTCAGTAGCAAGCAACTCTATTCAAAATGATTACAAGAAATGTAACCAACACAGGTTTTAATGTTATCAGAAACCCCCCAAGCTAATTAACACTTAAAGGAATTTCAAAGCAGTTTAGCAACTAGTGCAGAGCTTCAGAGATGCACACAAGACAGTTTCAACAGAGCTAGATCTGAGGAATCAGTCCAAATTATAAAACCACAATAAAATGCAGGAAATATACTTAAATCAGCTTATGTCCAGTTGATGTATGCAGACAAATCTCAGTAGCAAGCAACTCTAGTGGACCTTTCCTCACAAGAAGAAACTGCAGAAAAAACATTCCCTATACTTTCATAATTAGTCAGAATGAACTATTACATATGAGCCTGACAATTCAAAATTCTGAAAATCGAAATTGAAGAAGCATAAGTTTTCCCATACTTGTAAATAATCTTCCCAACCTTATTAGAAAGAAAATGATTGGGATTAACTAAATGTTTATCAGTAGTAGGATTAATTAAAGTTATAGCTTCTGGGTTAGCTTTGGGAAGAAGTCTATAAAAACTTAAAAGACTGAGGAATTTTATACATTCTATCTGCCTTTTTAGGGGCAGTTGGCTATCAGGAACATTGCAGGAATTGACACACAAACACATATCCTTCAAAGCTGACAGAACTAGAAGAATGGGTGAAGGTTCTGAAAATTCTTCTGTAACAGCTCATAGCATTTTCTGAGGGACAGAAACACTTGTGTTCCCCCACAGAAAGCACTTGCACATTCTGGAAACAGACTCAGAAAAAGGCAAATCCCAACAGAGAGAGAATTAGAAACTGAGCTCTCTTCTGAATCTGAATCAGAAAGCTGAGAAGAAAACTCTGTATTTGTCGTTTCATCTTCCAGTCTAGAGTCAGAATCTTGAGTCTCTTCAGGAATTTTTTATTATTTTTTTTTTTGCCACAAACCACGTTACAAGAAGGATCAATAGCCTGACTTGAACCTTGAGACAGACCCAGTTAACTACTCCTGTTTAAAGAAATGTGAAGAGAAGTAGACACAATCATGCTTAGTTTTCTGTTTCTTTTTGGCAGGAAAAATGGTGCCAAGAGTGTTAGTAATAGCAGTAGCTTCTCCAGGGATGGGCGCAGCATTCTATCAAAACAGGGAAGTCTCCCCTGTTCCTTCTCCTAGGACTGACAAAAGTGTCTCTCCCTTGTCCACTGAGTGGACCTCAACAGCTACACAAGACATGGTTAATCCCTGGTCTATAGTGGCTATAGGTACTACACCAGAGGAATCCTGGGTAAAAGATGAGTGGTCTGAGTAACAAAGGCCACAGAAGTGCCACCCACCTGAGGCTGAGGCAAATTGCTAGCCTACTGTGGTGGCAAAGGCTGTTTGCTTAACTTTTTCTTTTTGTGGCTGGAAGAAGGACCGATTGTGGGAATATGTCTATAGTCCAATCCTCTGAGGCAACTGAGGTCAGGTCCACACCATGAAAAAATATTCTTTGATAAAACTTTAATATACAAGATTAAGCACTTTCATCTGCTAAAATCAAACTTCTTCAGAATCACTAAACAACAATAATTACCTTTTAAATATACCACCCAATGATCGCATGACCTAAATCAACCAATTTTAACACAAAAACAATAAGGCAATGATAAACACTAATTAAATATTAAATAAATGATGAAAAAGAAGTGCTTATAACCCCCCTCACATTACCCTTATTATTTGAAAAGTTAGTACAATTTGAGTTCCAGTTACTGAAATGTCGCAAGCCTATGTTTTATAATTGTAACAATGTGAATGCTTGTGAGTTTCATTTATTGTTGGAATTAGCCCAGAACAAAAACTTAAGGGTAATGAAACCAGACGGGGGGGGGGGGGTTGTTATGAACAAAAATAATTATTTAAACAGGATGCAGAGTCATTTTTCAAATAGTGACATATGAAGAGACATCTCATGGTTTTATACATTTATCTTATAAAAAATTGATTATTTGCTACAAGACTCCCTAGATCAAAGGGAAATTGTGCCTGAAACATTTGATTTTTTGCAGGTCAAACATCCTGTGGTGCCTTGCATTTTCAGAATTCTGAAGGTACATAAGAGTATCATTGATCCACCAATGATGCCCATAGTTAATGCGAGGAAGTCTAAGATCCACCCTTTTGGTAAATACATCAATTGGAAATTGAAGAAAGCTCTTGATTCTTCTGATTATCTTTGTTGAGATTCCTGAAATTTTTTACTAAAAATTAAGAATCTCAACTTTTCCAGGGATTTTGTTTTTCTTACGGTGGATGTAGTAGAATTGTTCAGTGTGATTCCCCATTCTACAGGTCTGACATGGTTTAAAAAATTTCTTTGTGAATCCACCAACATAGACACTGCTATTAATTTTTTGGTAACTTGTATGGAAATTGTCCTAAAGAACAACTTTATGTTTTTAGAGATACAGTATTTTCACCAGGTGAAGGGTGTAGCCATGGAGGCCTCCTGTGCCCCAATATTTGCAAATGTCATCCTTCTCCAATGGGAAAAACAATTCTTCTTCAAGAAATTTCCTACAATACCCTGGAAGGTATATATCCATTTTCTGGACGACATTTTTATTGTGTGGGACAGTCCAGAAAATGAGATTTCAGTTTCATTGACTATCTGAATACTGCTACCTCTTTTTTAAAATTTACCTACTCTTATAACCATGACTGTATTAGTTATCTTGATGTTAAACTTTCCAGAGACTATGTTTAGCAATGTCTGGTAAGCACTATTTACAGAAAACTGACACATAACAGTTTGTTGCATTTTGACAATAACCATCTTTTACACCAAAAATGGGGCATAATTAAAAGTCAATATAAACGTTTGGTCAGGATGGTCTCGGATGACAACCAGTTTAATATGGAAAGTAGAATACTGAGTGAAAAGTTTCATGCAAGGGGTTATCCAGAAAGGATGGTTTCCACTGTTATGTCTCAGATTGTGGAAAAGACAGAGAAGGGGATTATTCTTCCCCTGTTGAAATCTACCTTTAATACAGTATCAGAGATGTTTCTTCATAACACTACCTCAACAATTAAACATCAGCTTGGCTTTGTGACAGAATGTTGTGTAGGTCTCTTCTATTAAGGATGTGTTGATGAAGAATTGGTCTATTTTTCCTGTTTTAATGGCATTGTGGAAAAAATTGGAAACAAACCAGTCATTGTATATAGGAAAGGTAGATCTATTAAGGATTATGTGGAACACAACCACCCAGGTTTTATTTACAGCAACAAATGTGTTTTTTGTAATCAATGTAGGAATGTCATGGTGGGTGATCATGTGGAAATCAATGGAACAACAATCAGGGCCAAGTCCCACAGTAATTGTAATACCCAGAGTGTGATCTTTGTAGCTATTTGTCAAAAATGTGCATGTTTTATGTAGGTAAAACCAAAAGAAAGCTAAAAGAGTCTATGAGTGTGTCAGACATAAGAAAGTTAAATTAAAAAAAATTCCTTAGCTAAACACTTGATGACACATCCTGATCACAACTTTTTGTTTTTTTTGTGGTTGAAAATATTTTTAAGAATCCGGGGGGGGGGGGTACTGTGGGAAGAGTTGATTGAGGAAAGTGAGTTGCAGTGGCAACTCAGATTAAATGCCATGGTCGCCCAGCTTAAATGAAAATATTTCTATTAGCAGTGTACTTAGTTTAAGGGAATATAATATTTAAGAATTGTCAAGTTTTGTTTGATATTGTTTTTTACTTTTTCATCATTTATTTAATTATTGTTCATCATTGCTTTATTGTTTTTGTGTTACAATTGGTTGGTTTTGGTCATGGGATCATTGGGTGGGATATTTATACCTGTCATTACTGTTGTTTAGGTATTCTGAAAAAGTCTGATTTTAGCAGATGAAAGTGTTTAATCTTGTATATTAAAGTTTAATCAAAACATATTTTTTCATGGTGTGGACCTGACCCCAATTGCCTCACAGGATCGGACTATAAACACATTTGGTTCTGGAGTTCTGTACCTTTTTTGGTGTTTGGTTCTGAGTTATCTGGTGATGTCTTCCACTGATTCAGGTGTGAGCAGCAACAATTTGGGTAACACTGGTTTGGATAACATTGTGGCCAATGTTGATTTGTTAACCCAGTTAGTTTAGGAGTTAAGAATAAAACTCAACTCAATTCAGCAGGTTTGTGACTGTGACTGTATTAAAAACTGTGAATTTTTGCAAACCCCATCCTGTCTTCTAACTGCTGCACAGATGGAACTTCGGAATGACAGAGTCAACCAGTCCAAACTAATCATGAACATGGATAAATTGTCAGACTGGTTAAATAGTGCTTTAACTTTTGGTAATTATGTTTCTGATAATACACCTACTCTTCAACAACCGATGGACAAGTTTGAGAACACAATCTCCCGGTGTCGGAAAATGCAATTAGAAAACCTTTACCTTCGAGAATGTTTGAAGGTTAAAAGAATTCCCAAAGGGTTGCATTTATGGAAATTCTCGAATGGGGTTAAGGCAGATTCCCAGCTGTACAAAGAATTAGTGATTTTATTAGATCAACACAGATGTGAGCTTCTGGAGTAATTGGTTAAACACAACCAGAAGGAAATTGACATTTTAATGATTGAAGCTAGATAACTCGACCAATGTAGCACTCAAGATTTATTATTTCCACAGATTAATCAAGATTGCTTGAACATTTCCATCATATTGACAAGGACATTTTAAATATTAAGAGGAGGAAAGAAAGGAAATTTGAACAGAATGGAGTTGGGTATCTAGAGGGTTGGGCTTCTCCTAAAACCCTTCCCCTGTTTAAATCTACCTTTAATGCAGTATCAGAGATGTTTCATCATAACACTGCTGCGACAATTAAACATCAACTTGCCTTTGTGACAGAATATTGTGTAGAAGTCTCTCCTATTAGGGATGTGTTGATGAAGAATTGGTTTATTTTTCCTGTTTTAATGGCATTGTGGACAAAATTGGAAACAAACCAGTCATTGTATATAGGAGAGGTAGATCTATTAAGGATTACTTGGCCACAACCTTGACAACCCAGGTTTTATTTACAGCAAGAAGAGTCCAGGAAAATTAAAATGTGTTTTTTGTAATCAATGCTGTTATGTCCTGGTGGGTGATCATGTGGCAGTCAATGGAAGAACAATCAGGGCCCAGGGCCAAGTCCCACAGTAATTGTAATATCCAGGGTGTGATCCATATAGCTATTTGTCAAAAATGTGCATGTTTTTATGTGGGTAAAACCCAAAGAAAGCTAAAAGAAAAAAAGTCAAATTTTAAAAAATCCTTAGCTAAACACTTGACTCATCCTGATCACAATTTTTTTTTTTGTAGCTGAAAATATTTTTAAGAATCCAGGGGGGGGGGGGCGTGGGAAGAGTTGATTGAAGAGAGAGAGTTGCAACGGCAACTCCAATTAAACACCACAGTCCCCCCTGGTTTAAATGAAAATATTTCTATTAGCAGTGTGCTTAGTTTAAGAGCATATTATATTTAAGAATTGTCAAGTTTTGTTTGACATTGTTTTTTTACTTTTTCATCATTTATTTAATTATTGTTCATCATTGCATTATTGTTTTTGTTACAACTGGCTGGTTTTGATCTCATGATCACTGGGTGGGATATTTAAAAGTGTAATTACTGTTTAGTGATTCTGAAGAAGTCTGATTTTAGCAGATGAAAGCACTTAGTCTTGTATATATTAAAGTTTTATCAAATTATATTTTTCACGGTGTGGACCTGACCTCAGTTGCTCACAGGACTATAGACATATTTGGTTTTGGAGTTTTGTACCGTTTTTGGTGTTTGCACCTGTGGGAATATGTTTGTTACATCCATGGTCATATTGAAAATGGTGTCTCTTTCTCATGAAAAACAAGTAAAAGCCTTCAAAAAGTTAGTTTAGAAGTCACTTTTTCACACAAAAAACACAGTAAAAAGCACTCTGAAACCATTTCCAGTCCCCAAAAAGTACACACAATTTCTACACAGGAAAAAATGGTTTTCAAATACTTTAAACAGCTTTTAAATTGACAGGAAAAAGCACTCTCATTTAAACGTGCAAGAAGTCTCATTAAAACATAACTTCCTGGCTTAAAAATAACTTTACTGGAGAGGAAAATTATTAAAAAAAACTATTTTTACAGTAGAAAGTTTTTTTTCACAAAAAGGGAACTTATCTGCCCAGCAAAGGAACAGTACAAGCTGATCTTCGATCCTCAAGTGCCTCAGAGGACTGTACTTTTTGGCAGGAAAGCTCTTAACGGCTTGGCACATAAGCCTATATTTTAAGTCAGCTCAGCTGACAGTTTGGATGCCTAAAAGGTGCCCTGAGGCTTTGGAAGCTGGCCGGCTGTTATATCCTATGCAGTATATAACCCATAAAGCTAAGGCTACTGCAGCAGTGAACACTACAATGAACATGTCATTCTTTCATTGACATGGCCATTTGCAGTGTTTCATTTGCTTTGTGCTATGAAAGATAAGATAAAATAATAGGATTCTAGACATCTTGAATTATTTCTCAGATTTAAACTTAATAGTCTGACAATGGCCTTATAACCTGTAAGATGACTTCTTTAACCTTTGCTGTAGTTTCTCCCACAAGTGAGCTAAACCGCTGATGAAACATGACCCATTTCTTTGAACCTGTTACAACGTAGCTCTGACTTTCCTTGTGGCTAAGGAAAAGTTGTGTAGCTGTTACCCTTAAAAGCAAAACTGAGAGAGACTTTTCTACTTAGTCTACTCTAGGTTACGCACAAACAGTAATGGCAACAAGAAGAATGGAAATGTAGCAGCATATTTTGCCATCATGAATCTATAAACTGAATGCATGCAGATACCTACCCATTTTTCTTTCATCTCCACAGACTACCAATTTGGAAGAAAATATTCAGCTGAAAAAACACAGGAAAACTCACTCATCAAAGATACAAGAAATAGAGCTATAAAACCATGAATTTGTTTTTATTTAGAAAGAACGCTCAAGTATCAGAAAACAAGCCACTAGGATACACCAGAAGAATAAAACAATACTGATGAATTAGCACTTGTTATGATTATAGTGTAAGTACAGTTAAATCAAAAACCATGCCAATTCTAAATTTTATCTGAGCAACTCAAACACCTTTTGATAAGGTAAGCACTACCATTTAACCCATTTACAAATTACTGATTTTTTTGTTACAAATATCTGTTGCTCTGTAGCATTTTAGCTTAGCATGGTGATAAAGGAGAAATGAAGCACTGAATGTAGTATTCAATATTTGGAACTGTCATGCTAGCTGAATAATGAAGAGGAGAAAAAACTGTCAGTCATCTCAAAATCTTTAGTGCACATGCTGCGAGTTAGAGGCAAGATCATGCAGCTTGCAATTCTAATAGAAACACCATTTTTAAAGCTATAGTACTCATTATACTCTACATCCCACTTTTATGTATAGAAGTACTGCCACATACACTAATAAATATTTTTGAGTTATTCATACTAGCTCCAAAATGCTATCTACTAGCAGGTCACTGGTAATTATAATGGCTAACATGAAACATATTTCAGTCTTTTCCTTACATTCTGTTTTATTCTCCTCATTCACAGACAGCATCCCTGATATTTGGTAAACCCAACAAATCAAAATAGTGCATCCAGCAAATGTTCTAGACAGCATTTTCTAACCGAACTCCTAGTGTGCAAGATAACAGCAATATCTTAATATTCCACATGCTAAGAGACACTATGTTGGGAGTCCTACCTTTATAGCTTAGTAGTGGATACTAACCCCTCTCCAAATTTATATAATTACTTACTAATAATTCTGCTCTTACTTCCCCTACCTTAGTTACTTATAGCTGCAATTTGCAGCAACAGATATTTTATAATACTGCCTTGTGTTTAGGTAGTGTCTAAGATACTTATTAGTTTGAACTGCCACACTAGTGCACGCTTTATACTGATAAATGAAGCTGCACTTCTGGCAGTGATACAGTAAACAAACATAGACTTGCCCAACTGGTTGCTGTAATATAACCTTATTAACTTGTGCTGCAACTCAGTTTCTGGAGCTGCTGATTACCTGCACAGAGATGCCACAATGCTGAATGTCAGTCTGCACATATGCCAGCTAATTAGCTTGTGTAGATCCTCATAGGTTCACAGGTGTTTACTAAGCTGAAGACCACAAAGGCCTTTTTAAGCCTAGCCATGCATCCCAAATCTCTGACGAGTTCTGATACCCTTGATAAGTGTAAGCATGGCCCTGGGAGATGAACCATTTACAGGTTTCCTGTGTCCATTAGAGACACAGGAGATGCCAAACCAGGGATGAATTTCTGGTTTCCCATCCAATTGTCCAAGTTCACTTGAACTGGGTTAGGGAGGAACTGTGCTTCACATGGATGTGGAGTCTGTTCCATAAACAGGGTAGTGTCTGGGATACAAACCTATCTCTCCAGCAGGTCCTGTTTATAACAAAGACAAGGTTTAAGTCTTTAGAATTAGTAATTCTGGTGCTGTTTGTTTTGTGGATATGCAGGAGATCCATCAGAGTGGGGTCTGACAATGCCCTGTATGCCAGGCATAAATCTCCCCTCAAAAGCCTGTAGGAGACAGAATACACAGATAGAGCTTTCAGGCAGTCTGCACAGGACATTTTACTTACACCCTGTATTCTTTTAGTGAAGAACCTCTGTGGACGTTCCAGTTGTTGGATATGCCTGGTTAGGTACATACCAAAGGGAGCACTGTACTCCATGATAGGTCTGACGAATGCCGAATTCAGTGGAATGACTTCCTTTGACTTAGATGCCATACCTTTGTTTATAAGTTGCGCAACATGATTTTATCACCACTGTAGACACATGATGGTCAAAGGCTAGATTACTATCTATATGTGTCCCTAAGTCTCTGACTACTGGATCAACTCTAAGGGGTGTGTTTTCAATATGATAAGTTACCAGGGATGGATGACTTCCCAAAGGATACTATTATGCATTTCTTGGCATTTAGTTTTAGTCCATGGCTCTGACTCCAGTTGTTTGTCTGTGTCAGCTCCTTCTGGAGAACATTTGTGTCAGTGTGAGATTCAATGACAGCTCCTAATTTGCAATAATTTGCAAATTTAGTCAACCAGAGACCACTGACACTGGCCTTGACTTCTGAGAAGTAAATGCCAAAAAGGAGAGGTCCAAGGACTGATCCCTGAAGGACTCTATTTGTGACTGGCCTCTTTGTAGAGGTGGACTCCCCAATTCGTACTACCTGGGTCCTGTCTGAGAGCCAGTTGTCTATCCACTGGGTGACATACAGCTTTGTACCTAAACTCCTGAGTTTGTCCACAATGCCCGAGTGGGGTATTGTGTCAAATGCCTTGGCCAGGTCAAGGTAGGCAGTGTGAATGATTTTGCCCTCATCCATTGCTTTGGTGACCTTCTCAAAGAAGTCCTCCAGGTTGAGTAAGCATGATTTGCCCTTGACAAAAACCAAAGTGGATTAGATCCAGTGTCTGGAGGTTTACTACATCTCTACTAATGATCTCCATGATAATTCTTTCCATAGCTTTACATACAAGACTGGTGAGGCTTATGGGTCTGTAGTTTCCAGGATCTGTAGATGGCCCACCTTTGCGCAGTGGAATGACTGTTGCCTTTCTCCATTCATGAGGCAGGAAGCCTGTTTGGAAGCTACAGTTAAACAGTAATTCCAGAGGCCCTGATAGATCATGTTTCATGCTATTTAGAAGGCATCCTGGGGTATTTCTTGTTTCAAGAGGTAATCCAATCCTTTCTTGTTTCTTTTTTTTATTTTCCTATTTGTACTATTTCACTGTAACTTCTACGTATAACTCTGAATATATGATTCTATTTTACTATGAATTTATGTATGTAATTTTGCCATGGAGCTTTTCTCCTCGGGTCTCCACTGAAAATGGACTTCTGGCTAAGTTGGACAGACCCAGTTAACAAATGTCAAATAATAAATAAATAAATATGGTCTTGGTCTATTGATGCAGTGTTTTTGCTCTTAGAGCATTAAGGACCTGTTCCCTAGTGCTAGTAGGGGGGTTACATTTGATATTTCCTGAGGGAAGGTTGACGGGGGGAGAGGGGTAAAGTTGGAGCTGAATTTATCCCCCAGTAGGTTTATTGTATCTTCTGCCTCAGTATAGGTGGCTCCATTTACAATGAGCTCCACACATATTTGGGTATTGCCTTTGAGGTTGCAGACATAGCTAAAGAATGATTTGTGGTTTTTCTTGGCCTGGGAGGCCAAACTTACCTCAAAATTGGCTTTGGTAGACTTTATTTGTCCTCTAAGTTGTTTGTTTAGTTTGGTGAGAGTGCTTTCATCCTGCTGGGTGCTGCACCTCCTAATGTTTGCCATGATTTTCTTCCTTCTGTTATACATCCAATGGATTTTGTGATTCCACCAGGGTGGCTTGTTTTTAAGTTAGTTCTTGACTACTTTGTGGTGGGTACAACTACCTCTATGCAGCTATTAACATGCTTGTACAGGGTTTCTGTGAACAGTTCTGCATAGGCAGCAGTGTTTTCAGGGTTTATGGGGGCTTAAACTTTTGCCAGGTTCTCACTTAACAGCAGGAGGTTAGCCTTAGAATAGTTCCCTGCCTGTCAAGTAGCTGGCCTAAATGTGTAGAAGGCTTTATAATCTTGCACTGTTGGTGTGCTCTCCGCAGCTTTAAACCATGTCTTAGTGACCGCACATATGTCAGCATTCTCTAGGGTAAAGAGAGCTTCTCGGGAGTGGAGTCTTTTTGTTTAGACTCCTACCATTGAGCATTAATACCTTTAGATTTTCTTGATTTTGATTTGCTATGTCGGAAATACTTTTAGTTTGGCACTGCCTAAAAAAGGTACTATGGGTAAGACAATGTTTTTTTATATTCGAAAGCCTAGGAGGGAGAGGTGCAGACCATTCCTGGCAAAGCAGTGTCATCGGTTGACCATCTCCTTCCATGCTGACAAATATTGCACCCCCTTAGAATGACAACAAAAACTAAGCCAATTATTAGTCAATCATCTTTTTTTGTTCGTATTGTAGCATCATCCTTGGAGAAGGTAAAATGTTGCTCAATGCTAAGCTCATACCAGCCTGAGACACATATTCCGAGCTTTATGATGTCTCTCTTCATATAGTCTAGGGAGGTGCATCTCAGGTAATTTACTTCCACATGGACTATGACGGAGTCATATTGGTAATTGTGGTTCAACGATCTGAGTGCATGCATAATGTGGGGGATCCTAGTCCCTGATAAGCAACTTGACCGTGACTTTCTCCTTACTCAGCCTGGTGAGATGGATATCAGTATTTCTCACAATGGAGTCTCCAATGACTAGAATGTTGGATTGTGTGGTGGCTTGCCTTATGGGCTTAGAGGTAGAGGCAACATGAGATGTAGCACTATGTGTTGATGTGGGTGTTGTTTTGAAAGAGTGGATTTGGGGCTACTGAGGGTGTTTATGTGTACTTCATCTAGGAGGTCTTTGTGGTTTAGGAAGGTTACATTTAATTGCCTTGGCATATGTAGGTCAATATGTCTGCTTTGAATTGTGCGCGATGGGTGCAGAGTCTGTACACTACTGACAACCTTATTGACATTAGGAGTACTTTTATGTGAGAACTTAGCCTCCAGTGATATTGTATTAATACATCTCTCACATACCATATCAGTTTGTTTGAGAATTACCTGGTTGTCAGTAAACATGAAGCAATTTCTACACTGCCTAAGGATGCCCATATCCACCAAACTGGTAACGGAGACAGTAGGAATGTTCATATCCATGGCAACAGAGCCTTTTTTATAGAGTAGACAGTTGGAGCGAGAATATCAACCACTGCCCAGAGTATCTGGTTTGCAAAGATGAGGACAGTGCTCATCACTGCAAGCTAGTTGTCCTATGTGCAACTAAGTATTGGATAAATTTCAATTGTGCTTTTACAAGAAAAATGTCACTCGAGGTGAGTCTGAACAGAGCACTGCTAAACACTTCACAGGAAACTAATATGTAGACCCTGAAAATTTAAGTTTGAAGTATTTAGGCAGATATTCTGAAGTTAGAAACAAGTCAAGCAGTACTTACTGAAAACAAAGAATTAGCTTGTCAAGAATGATGAAAAGATGGCAGTTGCATGAATGGCTACTGCCAGGCTACTACTAATGCTGGTCCCACCACAGCTTCACTCTGTTTGGATACAATGCTCCTTTACTTCTTCTGTCACCAGAAGCAAAATGTTAGCACCAATCCCAAGATGAGAATCAGGCCACAGCCTGTTTGGTGATCCACAGTCTTGACCAAGATGAGGCAAGGCTCAGTAGGCTTGTATCCTTTTCCTGATGGATGCCATGAATAGCAACCAGACCAAGCAGGAATGTTAAGCACAGACACTCACTCTCCAACCAGAAACGGTCAGGAATCAATGCACTCTCCTCCTTCTCTCATCAGGACCAGACTATAAGCACAGATTCCAAGCTGTCACCTATATAGCAGTTATTAGGCTTTTTGGTGATCAGCAGTCTTCAGGAAATAAATGTCCCTGTGTGTGGCCCATGTTTATCCCTCCTGTCTCCAGCTGTCCTCAAATTATAGCTTGTACAGGTAGTTAACCCCTCTCCTATACCACATTATTTTTTCCCTTCATCTATTAGTTTCCTCTTTCACTGATCTGCATATTACTATCCCTCACAGTCTTTTCTGTATATTTCGATTTATTACTACACACTAGTAATTCTCTTAATTTCACCATTAGTAAATAAATGACAGAATACGGATCTCTCTCCCTGCTCATCTTGTCATTCAGTGAGTACAACACACTCACTTTAGCCTCATACAGGTTACATCCAGTGATGAGACGGAGGATGCTGGCACAGTGTCATACTGCTGATATTTGGAAGTGTGCCCTAATCCCACCACTACCCTGTAGCAGCCTTGCAAGCTCCACAATGGCTGCCTTCAGGAAGTGCAGGAGTGCTTCCATGCATGAGTAATGTCAGTCTGTATTCCTTCTTCAACTGGTCTATGTTTTCTCTCCCAGTTTCTTCTGCACTCCACTTTTTGATAACTTCTTGGACTTCTGCATTCCTAGACCAACTTTACTTATATACTATATTTCCACAATTTTTACAACATTGAGTGGTAAGCCCTGACATGGGGCACAGTCTGTGATCTGTGTTCTCCTATCCAGAGGATACTGCACACGACAGTTGATGCTCAAAATGGTTGGTCTATAAAATTCTTCCCCCAGTAGTCTAGAGTCTGCAATGCTGCACACAACTTTATTTATGATTTGATAAATAATTTTGGCCCTCTTAGTAAAATTACTAAAGAAAGGGAGAACTCCATAGTGGACTAGAAGGTCATATATCAGATATAGGACAAAAGAATATGGAAAAAATGCATGGTTCATCCCAACTTAATCAGTAAAGATTGTTATAAATGGCCAAAAGGCTTTTTAGCAAACTAATTGCTCTGTACTCTACTGGCTACAGATTATTAGGAGGGGATCTAATTATAGTGTATAAATGCCTTAGGGATGTAATAAAGGCTGCTCTACTGGATATTTATTTTATCAGTCATAATCATTAGCAGACTGGAGTTCCGCAGTGGTGACCCCTAACCGGGAAAAGCTGAAAGACAACAACAAATTGTCCCTACTACAAATAATCTAACTGTTGAGCTTCCCTTTGCCGCCACATCAAGCAAATGCTTTTTCTTTCATCATTGAACTAGTAGGTTGTAAAATTCACTTCCAATAGATAAAAGGATTGAAAATAGTATAGATGTCTAAGAAATCACTGGAGTTTTGGTTTGAAAATATTATTTATGTACTGGGGTCAGTAATTAAGCAAACTCTTAAATGACATATATAAGCCCTGAGTTTGGAAACTATATCATTGATCATACCGTAATGTCAGACTCATACTTAATCATTCCCTCAATTTATTTATATTATTCCTCCGGACTGCTATTCATTTGAATAGTCATTTATTATTATTCCAATTACAAACTACTTTCACATTATACTTTCACCACTATGCTTACATTTCATTTATTTTATCTGCATAACATACTACTTTCACATTATTCTTTTATCACTATGCTTACATTTCATTTATTTTACCTGCACATGTACTTTAACCTGCACTCCTCCAACCTTCAAACCCATCATGCATTATAACAGATACAACATGCTAGGGAGAATAAATATTGTATTCTCTAAGGTACACTAGCACTGGGGGGGGGGGCAAATATTTCTGTAAATCAGTCCAGACCTCTACAGAAGTTAGTAACAACCTTATTGCCTTTAATTCAAACATTCTTAAGCTTCTAAAAAAATAGTAAGACTTATCTGGTCTCATAGGGGCCATGTTTTCTGTGCTCTCTATGGACAAAAACACAGCCTCTACTGGACCAGATAACATCCCAGGCTGCTTACTAAACAATCTAAAACAAGACCTAGCAGCACTTCTTGGCACTGTCTTTAACCTTACCCTGAGCACTGTCTTTGCTCCAGCACAGTGAAGAACAGCAACAGTAATCCCCTTACACAAAGTGGGTCCTTCAACTGACCGTGAGAATTATAGTCCCATAAGCCTAACTAGCCTTATTTGCAAGGCCATGGAAAGAATCATCATGGACATTATCAATGAGGACACAGATGACCTTCAAACTCTTGACCCGGCCCAGTTTAGCTTCATCAAGGGTAGACCATGCTTATCGGACCTGGTGGACTTCTTCAAGAATGTCATCAAAGCCCTGAATGAAGGCAAAACAGAACATACTGCCTATTTTGACTTGGCCTTTTGACACAATCCCCCACTCATTATCATTGAGAAACTCTCCCAGCTGGGGATTAACACATACGTCACAAGATGGGTAGCCAACTGGCTGACCAACAGAATGCATGCTGTTAATGTTGGGGATTCCACCTCTACCAGTAGACCAGTTACCAGTGGCATACCACAAGGATCTGTGCTGGGCCCTCTGCTGTTTGGAATCTGTTTCTCGGAAGTTAAGGTGAAAGTAGATGGCCTGTGGCTTACCAAGTTCACTGATGATTGCAAACTGGGTTCAATCATTGAGTTCCCAGATTATGTTAAATTATTACAAAAGGGGCCAGCACAGACAAATGATTGGTGCCAAAACCACGGACTAAAACTAAATGCAAAAAAGTGCATTACTATCACCTTTGGCAAAGATTAGGTCCCTGCAAATTACAATATTGTCAGCAGCCACCCCCCCCCCCCTCAAGCTCAAACCCAGTGGTGCGAGATTTGGCAACACAGGTTGACAGCAATCTAAACTTTGATCACCATGTATCCACAGTAGTAAGGAAAGCCTTCTACATTGCGCATCTCATAAGAATATCACATCCAGGCCTAAGGATGTTATAACTACTCTGTGCTTGACCCTCATCAAACCACTAATAGAGTACAACACTCCCTTTTACAAGTACCTCACCAGACTCCTGCAGCAGCTGGAGAGACCACTGAGGTTTCTCACCAAGAAAATTCAGGGCCTATAAAACATGACCTAGATGGAAAAACGGAAAGTCCTGTCACTGTACTCGGTATCCTACAGGCTGCTGAGTGTCGACTTGTACCTGGCTTACAGAGCAGTCTCTGACCTTGCCCTAATAGAAATGCTGTACATCTGCAAATCAAATGAGGTAAGAGTCACTTGCTCCAGGGATCTCAATCTAGCCTGTGACATTAACAGAACATGCTGGAGAGAGAAATATACTCCTAGAGATTGCCGCTCCTCTGGAATAAATTCACGTGAAGCAGAGCTCCTCAATAACCTTACTCATGCACAACCTAGACACTTAGATGGGAGACTGTAAATTCACCTATGTTCCTCATGGACACGGACAGTTGGTGCTGATCATAGACTCACTCTGTGAAAAAAGATCACCTAATCAAGGTCAATTAGGGAACATGGCTAGGCTTGTAAAGGTCCTAGGTCCATTAGCCTAGTAACCTCTTATGAACCTCAAACTTTTATACCTTTAAATGCTCTTACTATATGCATTCCTTATTTCCATATGAAGTGCATACTTAACAGCATTAATATCTTTTGAATAATCTTGGAACAAATCTATATGTTTCAAAACAAACAGTCTTAACATCAGTTATGCATATTTTAGAATATATGGGACTTGTGTTACAATTTAGTTATGGGTATTAAACATTCTTAATGCGTACATTCTTAAGCTTGTAAGTAGATGAGGCTGCCAACAACTTTAGTAATACCTTTCAATATTCTTAATGCAAACATTCTTAAAATTCTAATCAGACAGAAGTTTTAATAACATCAAGGTAAATACTTTTATTACAACAAAGTATAAGAAAAATTCTTACAACAAAGTATACGAAAAACTGTATTAGTACCAATAACCATGCTTCTCCATCCAAGGCCCCAAACGCTGGGAATCCTTCCCTACTAATCTTAAAGACCTAACCTTGTACCCCTCATTCCATGCTCAGCTTAAAGATCATCTCAAGTCTGAATCAATTTGCAAATGCTTTTTCTCTGGACACATTACCTAATCCTCGCTCTCCCCTTCACTATTCAGGCACCCTTGTCTTCCTCACATTATTTCTCTACATTAATAGTTGATACACTTCCACATTGTATGTAGTTAATTTCTGTGTGCCCTTATCTTACTTTTGCTATCCTTTACACTTTGTACTCTGTCTCTTCACTATTTCACTCTCTCTCCTTCTTCCCTCCTTACTCTAGCCATCCCTTTCTAATTACCCTTACGCTGTGTATTAGATTATGATTACTGTTATTGATCCATTGCTGTCTCTACACAATACTGTGTTTGTATTCATAATATTTCTTGTTAACTTACTTGTTTACTGTCATTTACATTTGTCCAGGCTGAGATTGAAATAGGTCCATTTAGATCAGTTATATCCTGGCTATCAGACCGAATGAATGAATAAATAAATAAG
The DNA here is from genome assembly GCF_019279795.1 of Protopterus annectens. Lineage (NCBI taxonomy): Eukaryota > Metazoa > Chordata > Ceratodontiformes > Protopteridae > Protopterus > Protopterus annectens. The sequence goes on from NC_056726.1 coordinate 824,995,904, forward strand.
ATTATCAAATTGTGTGCAAAAGTCAATGTATCAATATACATATATTTTTTACATCAACTAATACTGTGTAATATGTTATACTTTCTTGCTAAAGACAGACATAATTGTGTTTTGAAATAAAATGAAAAAATCTACGGTGTAATATGGTTAAGCCTTACCATACTCAACATTCTTCACCTATCAAAGTAAAATCAAAAATCACTAACAAAAATTTGCACTCGCAGGATTATGCTATACAAACTTACAAGTCATATACATCACATTTCTAAATTTCAATTCTAATAATGGTCATTTTCAAGAGACAGATTAAAAACATTATCCTATTTATCACAATGGTCCACATCAATACTTATGAAAGAATCATTTGCTTACCCAATATAGCAGTTCAACGTAGCCCTTCATATCAGTTTGTTTGGTAACTTTTCAGGAAGGTACTTATTAACAAACCCCTCCCTAGTTGCCACCCACTGCAATTCAGGTTGAACTTTTTTTTTTATTCTGCCTGGCTATCTTGCTCCAGATATCACATGCATAAATAGATATCTCTTCACATTCTTCCCTTTCATCCTCTATATCTACAACTTCAGCATCACTCAATTAGATCCATCTACAGTGGTGCTAATCTCAGTGGCAGTTCTTTATGATTCATCTAGTCTCTAAAAGGTCATCACTCTTCCATCCCACAACACTTTTAAGACGGCAGGGAAATATACCTCTCAACCTCTTAGGACAAAAAAATCTGGACAAAGACTAAAATAATAGGGGACAGGGCCCCCAAAATAGGGACAGATTATAAATAACGGTGTGTGTGTTAACATGCATTTTCTGAAGGATATTAAGTCGGAAACTGAAATGTATGCCATTATTTATTGACTTAAATCTTCAGTGATTTGCCAGAAAACCACAAATTTTATAAGCAGTAGACCAAAAATGAGAGGCAAAAATCTGGAAAGTTGAGAGGTATGCATGGAAGGACTGTTTAAATCTTAACTTCCTTCACTTGCACTGCTTCACTTCAGGAAAAGTTGCAATTGATTCATTAGCATGCCTGCCAAATATTCAATTCCTAAGTAGTGGTCTTCCTGCTATGGATATTTTTCTACCTGGCTGCCACAGATTCCACAGTATTTGTTTGTTTTTTCACAACAGGACAAGAATTTTATCAATATTGATTCAGGCTTCCCATATTCATGCTCTACTTCTAGCAGAGATAAATGATTTGTCATTTTATCCCCAATGAACCTGTTGTAAATCTGGATCATTCACTCATCTTGTCCTGTTTTTCACATACTCCAAAAGTTTTTCCGTTACAATACCGCAGACATTTTAATTTCACTTTCTTGTCTTCTCTTCCATTGCAGTCAAACATTGATAAATATGTTTAGCTTGTTTTACTTTAACAACCTGGTCTCAAAACACACAGAGCCACAGCTTGTTAATTTAGCACCTGGTGCAATTCTCCTACCTTGCATCCCTCAACTCTAAGTAGAGGAGAAAAAGTCCATTCCCCAATATAGCATTTCTCTATTGTGCAAGTAAAGTCCCCTCTCCATAACTTGTACTCTTCAACCATGTTGAAAAGCACAAAAATGTCTTCTGATTTAAACTGTTGCTATAAATACAAATGTGCACTGTGGAAAGAGGTTTGCTACAGCTCCATCACCAATTATAGTATCAGCGCCCTTTCACTTCTGAATAATGGTACTGTAATAAAGCCCCACTGGCAACTGCAAATCACACTCCCAAACTCCTTGCACTCAGGGCAGCTGCCCCTTCACCATGCCCTAGCTATTTTTCTGCATGGATATTTGCTGCTAGCATGTTCCATGACTACAGGAATGCCATACAAAAATCCATTTTATTCAATGTAACAGTGGCTATTCTTATCATACACATTTCAAACAGTCCATTCACGTTCTATTTGCATCAACTGCATACTGATTATAACCTCAACCATATTCAAGCTCAACACTTTTATTCTTTTGTTTCTCTAATCCTACGTTGCGACACATCATGACCACTCCTCTGCAAAACCTGACTTCTTCCTCTCAGTACTCAGATTTGACCAAGCACTCCATTTCTTTAATTATTAACCTAAAGATAATACCCTCATTCTACTATACACCAAAAACACATTGAATAAACAACTTTCCTTAAAACAGTTAGTGGGTTTAAATGCTTAAGAAACCAAGTGACTTAAGGAGGCAACCAACTTCATCCACCATACATTCCAACTTTCATACAAATTTCCTGGCATCTATACTATAAATCTGACTCCCTAGTATCTACTAGAAGTTTACTTTTAGCCTTCTGTGCATCAACAAGTGATTGTGCAGGTGATGATCCAATACTGTGCAACGACATGTTTCTGTGTTTTAGTACTCATTTGTGATACTCTCCCTTCTTAGAGTTGTACCCTTCTGTATGAGATTTTTCACTAATTGATTCATTCATTCCACGCTGTGGATATCCTACAGATTTCTAGTGGTAATCCTTTTAAATTCCTGTCTTACAAATTGTAGGACATTGTCAGAAATTAGGAAAATCATTAGCACCTGAACTTGCATTATCTTTCTGCTGAACCATTTCTGAATACTATGAATATCAGTCTGCAAACACCAAGTAATGATCTTCTTTGGAATAAAATAAATCTGCTTTCTTTGTTTCATGCCAGCTTATATTTCTCATGATAAATCATTTCTTATTGAGAATATAGCTGTAATACATAGTATACATTTCACAGTTCTACACTGCTTTCTTAATACACTCAAAGTTCATGGCAACATATATCACATGCTCCTTTCTTATCCTTTACAGTTCCCAAATTAAACTTATATATTTTCTCAAGCACTTACTTTCTGAGCTGATTTCGTATAATTATCATGTTTAATGTGAATATCAGGCCGTGGATACCAATGGTTTCACTCCCTTAGGTGGAGGACATTTGTATGTCTTAATGCACTTCAGGAACTGCATTTCCCCCTCTTCTTGAGTAAATGTCTTAAATTCCTTTATCCCTCCGATGGGGCAGTTGTAGTATGCGTCACAATCGTAATACCTCTCCAAGTCTTCAGTCAGCAAATTTCTTACACACTCCTTCAGAAAGACTCCACTCAGAATGTCTGCTGTACACATCTGTTTAGCCCCCTTTGATACTACACTTTTAAGTTATACTTCTGTAGATTAAGTAACATTTTTGTGGTCTTGAAGGGCCCATCTACTTAAGACTTTACAAAAATACTCTGCTAGGTCTTACGATCGGTCTTGATGAGCCCTTATTTCTATATATGTACTCATGAAACATCTCAAACCTATAAAAGATGGCTAGCATTTCTATCACAATCTAAGGAATTCTGATCAGTGCATCAGTAGATGCTCTTGATCTATAGGATACCTGTTTATTATTTTGCATCAGTACTGCTACAGTTCAAAACAGACTGGCAATTACCCACCAAACAAATGCTTTAGTAACATTATATACATGAAAGCTGGTGCTTCAGTAATAATCTGTTTACTATTTCAAAACTCTTGTTTTACTTCAGTGACCAATCCTGTTCAGATTCATACTCTAGAACCTTCTTTAGTGACATCATTATGTTTGATTTATTTGGTATGAGCTTTGCTGAATGCTGTAACATTCCCAAAAATCTCAGTAGAAACTGCTTATAATCCATTTCAATATCAGCATAATGACACCCCCCCCCACCCAAATGGCTTCAGTGCTCCTAATGTTAACATGGGACCCATATACTTCAGAAGGGTTGCATAAATCCATCATCCACTTTTGTTCACATTCGCATTATAATGCCTTAATCTGTGTAACAATTTGATCAGTTGTGGGTCAAGCTCCTCACTAGTTTGATCAAGATCAGCACATTGACAATAATACTGATCACTGTCCAGGCCTTCAGCAATCTCCACAACTTTTCTTTGAAATACTTTAAAGTCCCCGAAGAAATATCAAAGTACAGTCTGAGAAATCGACATGTCCCCAGAGGCACACAAATTATATAAAGCTTCATGTTCTCCTCATCTATCCTGATCTGCCAAAAGCCCCAGTTAGCATCCAACACCACAAAGTATCTTGTATTAAGCATAATGGATAAAGAACTTCAACTATCAGCAATACATAATGCACTCTCTTGATCATCTTATTCAGATTCTTTGAGTCTAGACAAATTCTAAGCTTGCCTTGTTCACTACTGTAACCATATGTTTACCCATTCAGTAGGGTCTGACTGTTTTACAATCACATGCAAGCTTTACATTCTAAGCCCTTTTCAGACACCACCCAAGCCATGAGGCAAAGACATTTAAATACAAATATAAATAGACAAGGTAAAATGTAATAGTAGTCATTTTAACAAAGTACAATTAAGGAAGGTAACAACTGAACATTCACTTTAGAGCTGGTTTCACATACATTTATGAACAAAACTTACATAATTAATATATGATAAAATTTTAACTTTGATTTTCAGGACATTTACAATAATATTACTGCTACATTTATATACAAAGCAAATAATAACTGTTTAAAACTGTGCACTTCCTAGGACGCATAACATTATCCTAAATAGGAAGAACTCTGGATAAGAGGTGCACAGGGTTCCCCTATAACTTTATAACATTTAACAGAGACTTACACATAATCAATGAATTGACTTTCACCTGAAAACCCCCCTCCAAAACTTTGCAAAGTAGTTGTTAGTAATTTACAAGGCTGAAGGTTACTTCAGAATGGAAAATGTAGGTCATGCATAATGGAGAGAAGGGCCCTTGATAAAGTTCACTTGACATTTAAACCAACTTTATAGTTTACACTATTGTATTTGTGTTTTGTTACTACAGAAGACTTCTACATTCAGTAATAACTTTAATTCCTCACTCCTTACAGCCTTTTCTTCTATAATATCTGCAATGTAAGGAATATATATTAGTCTTTTTACATATTTCTTTATATTCAAGATTTGATAAAACACGTACTCATGTAGTACATTTTCTTTGCACCAGTTTAAATCTCTAGATGTATGTGTGTACAAAGAACTGCTATACTCTGTCAGTGGTCCAATAAAAAAACCTGTAAAGGTTAATCACATTTTCCATGTGTTTACTCAAAATATTTTTCAACAGCAAGTCCACCTGCCTAAAATCCTTATTAATGAATGTATCAAGATGTTCTGAAAATATAAATTATTAGAAATTAAATCCAAATCTTTATACTGAGATACTGCTCTCAAAGTTAATTCCTATAAACTAATGCTCTGCTTTATTGATGAGTTTCCAAAACACTTTACTTTGTGTTTATCAATGCTGAATGTAACACCAACACCAGATGCCCATTTACTAATCCTCCTCAAATAAAGATAGTCATTACTTGTCGCAACAAAACCTATCTTGCAGTCATCTGCATATGTGTTCATCTAAAATGAATTATGTGTAGGAATTGTAGAAAGTAAACTAAACAATTATGGACCAAACACTGAGCCCTGTGGCACATTCTGTATACATTTCTAGATTCTGAAAAACAGCCCTTGATTATCACTATCAGTCAGCCAGTTCTTAATCCATTTAGTTATCTAAGAGTTTCATCCCAAATCACATAAAGCTTTTCAAACGGAGTAATATGTTAAGGAGTCAAATACTTTACCTAAATCTAGGAAAATTGTACTATAGGATAACCCTAAATCCACCACTAGGATTACTTGCTCATAAAACTCTATCAGATTGGTAAGAACAGAACCCACTCCCTTTATAAATACATGTTAATATAAATAAAAAACTTCTAAACAATTGTCTTCCTAATCCTTTCAATTATACATCTCTCAAAGACACTTGCAAAAATATGGATATTAGACTCTCAGGCTTGCGACATCAGTGATTTTTTTTTTCTTTTTCAATGTGGGTATAACATCTGATTATTTCCACAATTGTGGCACAGTCCCAGATAACATGCAAGATGGGGCGTAATATCAATGATGCATTTTATTAATACAGCAGGAACACAATCTGGTCCCATCGATACATTATTTTTAACCTTTTTAGTGAGTTCCTAATACTCATTTTTTGCTATTACTGGACAACTTTCATTTGATGTAAAACTCTTGAGTCTGTCCTTACTATGTAGCTAACTACTAAAATAGGTGTTAAATTCCTCAATAAGTGTTTTTAAATCTGTCGTGTCATTGTTTTTAATTTGAGTAAAGTAACTAACATTGTCTGTACCACAACTACTTCTCAATAAAAGTTTAGGTTTTATCCTGGGTTCATTAAGTCTGATTTTCAACCACTAATGAACAGACATGTTTTTTTTATGCAATCCTCCAGCTGATAAAGGTGGTGCCGTGGTTGTGATGGATATGAGTTCATATATGAAATGAGGGCCAATCTCAACTGGCTGATAATAGATGTTACATCTGCCTTCTTTCTATCTTTTCTAAACCATTGTTGTGTGTGTTGGCAGTGCAGGGCAAGACTGGATTAATTCGACTCAATTACAGACTACTGGACTGTCAACTTGAGCCTGTTGGATGGATGTTGTTGTGTGGATGCCCTATGCCTATACACCCACATTTCACATTGGGGGGGCAGGCCCCCTAATATGGCTGGACAGGGCTGCTTTATACTCCCCGGTTTTAATATGCTGCTTATTGCATGACGGAACATGTCTTCAATAAGAATGTGATGATTGCTGGTGTGGTGGGCAGATGATGCGGTACAGGAATTTATGAATTTATTGAATACCTAAAAAAAAATGTTTGGGGAATTGAGTTCATGTAACATATGATCTTCAATTAAATTTTTTTTTTTTACCATTACATTACCATAAATACAGATCATCGTTGAACACCAGACTATAAATAAATACCTCAATATAACACCTTGTTGCATGCTTCCAGCATGCATGATTTTGATAGGATGGCTTTGATCTTTTTTCATAGGTTTTGCCAGTAGGGGTTACAGACATCAAGACATTTAAATGCCTGGGAGGGAACAACAATATGAGAAGAAAAAACTTTGTTACACAATCATCAAAAAACTAGGGATTGTTCTGCAGATATCATCATGGCACAAAATACTTACTCATAGGAGCAACATTGGATCATTACATTGGTGGAAAAGAACAATGCCATGGACACTATAGCATAAGGAAATTGATATTATTGAACATTTGACACACACTTGATGATTGATTTAAATTGGTCACACACATTGTTTTTGTTTTGTGAACAGTTTTTTCAGTTTCGTGTTTTCAGCTTTTGTATGTTTTTTCTTGTAGATTATTTATAAGATAGTTTATATTTTTTATGTTTTTATCATATTGACATGATATATATATTTATTTATCCTGCAATGGTTTTTGCACTAGTTCGATGTGTGGTTTATTTTTATAACTATTTTTTTTTTTTTTTTATTAATTTGTCTTTATATATGCCACATATTGTCCAGACATGGTTGCATTTATTCATGGTTTCTTTTCTTTAAATATTTTTACTGGTGGTTTTTTTTCAATCAACAGGGTGGGGTGTGTGTCTATAAAGTTGGGATTTTTTGGAACTTTTTTATACACTGAAGAGGCATTGGATGAGCCATTTATATGTATTGGACATAATTATTTTTTACTTCAGGACCGTTTATTGCTGGCCTCTCGTTGTTTACTTTAAATCTGTCGTGTCATTGTTTTTAATGCAGTAGCAGGGTTCCTGATCTTTCTCGAGTGTAAGTAGCTATAATATGCCTTAATAGTATTCATTGTGTATAGTTTATTTTCAAATCATATCTCTTCAGATTTTATTAAGCATTGCAGTTGCTTAGTTATAGGTTCATAGGTAGTTACTTTAATTTCGACTTCTTCTGGATTGCTGGATGCCTTTTGTACAACTAACTATACTTTTTTTTCTTTTCTATAGTTTCACCATCTACCATTTCCATCATTTTGGTAATGACTAACTTCTTGTGTGGCTTTTGGTGTCAACCGTGGCACTGGCACCATGTTTTAATCGGTTTATATCAGATTACAGTGTGTTCAGAAAGTCAAACATCATATGGTCAAGTCAAGACCATATCATCAACTTTCTGAAAACTCAAAGTGGATGGACTGAGACTGCAGACAATGGAGACCAGGGAATTTGCCCTTTTCCCCACTGTAGTGTGACCTTGGAGTTGGTATATACAATTTGCAGGGGGGGGATTCCATGCAAAAACACAGATTTTGTTGTTTTTGGACTGTTTGGGTTTTCGGAAAGTCAGTGATATGGTCTCAACCATACGATGTTTGATTTCTGAACACCCAATCTGATAAAAATCTGTTTTAATATGTTATACAGCACTGTAAATCCATAATCACTATTCTTCTCTACACAAACTCTTCCAGTCTTTTGTAACTCATTATGTCACATCTCTAGCAGCAAACACATCTTGTATTCCTGAGCAGTGTCTGGAAAATAAATGTAAAAAGCATAAGACAAATGCAAATATTTTGTGAACTTCAAAAGCTATTAAAACTGTACATATAACATTATCAGTAAGCAGTATTCTTTACAATGATAATAGTCAGTGCATTCATAGTCTTTACCATAAATTATGTAATATATCATAATGCATACAAACCCCAATCTATAGTTTTTTTAAGTTTTCATAAATTTAAAATATCTTGAAAATTATAGAACCTAGACATATATTATTAGAACATTTTTGTTAACCAGATATAAGCTTTCATATGAGAGGAATTCCATTATAAATGCGTGTTTATTGAAATATTTACAGAAATATGAAAACATGTTTAACTGTATAATTAGCAGCATAAATAATACTGGACATCTCTCACGATGTGCAAGTTACAGTGAAAATATCAAAGTCTAAGGTTTCACCGAATGTTATGTGACAGCTTGCAAACCACTTGGTTTTTGAATATTAAGTACATACGGAACTATTTCTTATTTTCATAATTGCTAAAAAACACACTAGCAACAGTTCCAGTACAGTGTGACACAAACCAATGTTTTTAGTAAATTGTCCTATCTTTAACATTACTGTTCACAGCTCACAATCTCAGTAATCAAGACACTGTCTGCCCAGTTTTCAAGACAGCAACCAGAATGTAGGCTGTGTGTCTTGTTACTGAGTAACCCAACAGGACAGTATGGCATAAAGGAAATGAATATTAGCAATCACCAAGCTCAGGATCAGAGAAATCATGAGTGTGGCTGCCCATCTCAGAATAACAAACCAGAATGAAGGTCACACATCCCTCCAATGTACTATATAGAATGTAGATAGTGCAGTTCATATCAAATATTAAATACTAATCATCAAACTCTTGATAACAGCAGCCAGAAGAGCCTCCTAGTAGCTTAAAATGACAAGCAGAAAGCAGGCTAAGCTGCTACTGAGAGACAATCAACTAAAAACTGAATCATGCTTTTCACTCCCTGCTACATCCGAGTCCCAACTCACATCCATTTCCTTTCATGAAGAGTAGCACACTTGTTTTCTGAGGTGGTCAGGTATGTGTATTTTTCATAGCAGATGAAAAAGAAAACAGCCTTCAACCCATCCTAGCTGACTGCATGTCAACAGTAAGAGTATGATGGATGGAACCACACACAGGCATTAGTCTAGTGGGGCAGCAAGCTATTTTTGCCAATGCTAAATGTATACTGTATTAATAATATTTTAGATAGTAGTACATGTATTTAACTCACAAGTCAGGACTTGGAAGATTACGTAGTCTTCAGAATGAATTTGTTCAGTGCAGCTAAGGGAAAATGCAGTTGGAAGCAGTTGTTCACTTATTCTCGCCAAAATACTGTAATGTCATCAAGACATGTAATGTGATGACTCTGGGCTTGCAAGTACAATGAAAGGGTGATAATTCAGAAACATAACAAAGAATTAAAAATGTGAAATTTACATTTCTGAGAATCAGAAACTAATAAGAACAGTTTTGTGAGATCTCTAAATTGTTAAAAAACCTTTTAAGTATGATTTTTTAGTGGTCCAATATGAGTGGGTGATTTACAGTTTTATCCAAAAATACAACCTGAAACAAAACAATGTTTCTTTTTCTTTAATTCATATACTAATAGTATCTGACACACGTCTGCAAAGTACAATCTGACTGGCTCCTGACTTCAAGTAGCTTCTGTTAAAATACTACATTCATCCCTAATGTCTACATTAAATTTAATACAGTTGTCATTAATAGGTTTGGGAGGGTGGCCTAATGGTTAAGGTGTTTGCCTCACAAGCACATGTTTGATTCTCACAAGGGATAACTGGCTAGGCTTAAAATGGCTCGCAAGGGCAGTTAGCTTAGTACTAACCTATGAACCTATAAGAAGTCTCTTAGGCTAGGACCTTTAATCCAGCAACAGCTTCCTGCATAACACTGACTTGTGTGGCAATCTGTTGAGGCTGCTATCTCTGCATATTCACATTATTAACAAACATTAAAGCTTCTTTCTTATTTTTAGTATATAGAACATGCAAATTCTGTGAAACTCTCTTATTTTCTTTTTTATGTTCTCACAAATTTATGATGACCACCACACTGTACATAAATATGATTCCTTCCTTTCATACACCACACATGCAGCACACGGTTTTATTTTGAAATGAACATTTTGTGACTTCAGAATTGATCACATCACAGTTTTTTTCTGTCATTTTAATTATTACATACTTTACATACTTTTTATTTATTTATTTTTGGTTCATTTTTATTTTATTTTTAGCCCGAGTTTTAATTTTACACGTAGGATTTCAATATGCTTAAGTTCTGTTAACTGTACTCCTATCCTGTGTTGTGTCCAATGTCAAATCTGATTCTCTCAACAATGCTACTCATGCAGTCATTTGTAATACTGCGTGTTATTCTGAATCTGATTTAAAAAATCAAGTAACTTACTGAATTCACAGCCCTTTGCTTAAGATTTTTAAACTCAGTCTAATAAGTTAAATCCACGTGAAGAAAAAACATCTAACAAATTAAAAGTTTTTCTTCATTTGACAATTGTCCTTAAATTCCTCCTTAATGATATTTAATCTGCAGTTCCCCACTTGTGATACCTTTATGGCTTCCTCTCTTGCAATATGCAGAAATGATGCACTTTGCACCTTGTTTGGGCAACTACAATTCTACTTGCAGTAAGATATAGCTCAAATTCCTGAATTCATGGTATTAGGTTTTCGGACCAATTACTTTACAATATGAGAAGGTGCTGGTGGTTGCAGTAGATTCATTTTTTTAAACAAACAAAAATGGTGGTTCAGCAGTTTAATGACAAAAAAATGCGAAAATGTGGCTTTACTGGTGAAAAAGAAACTTGAAATGGTGAATTACACAAATATCACTTCTAAAGGCCGTAAGCAAAACAAGGTTTGCAATTGCTATTGCTTGTAGATGTGTTATGCTTGTCAGCTTAGAGTGGAGTGATCATCTTTAATTATTTTCATTTGTGCAGCCAAGCCAGAAGGTTCATGTTTTTATGCCACATAGTATTCATTTACAGAAACTGGCAAAATGGTTAAGTGATGAAACAGAGGTAAAGGTGATGTTCACAGCCTGTAACCTTTATGCCAACTGGTCCTAGTTAGTGGCAAGACTATGTCACAAACATTCCCTTTCTTTAAGCTACAGTATACAGACTTGCTAAAAAATCTGCACTGCAGAGCACAAAACCCAGTAATGAAAAGCAGACTTTACTCAACAATAAAAGTTTCTGAAAACCAGCTTGTTTGTTCAACTACATATAGCACAAAATATTGTTAGGAATAATAGCTAAATGGGTTATTAACTGCCTACAACCCTTTTTTTTGCATCAGTGACAATGGAATAACAGACAGCACTGAAAATCCATCCTTACTTAAAATATTTTTTTATTTCATAATTATAAATGCACCAATATACACAGTAAAACATACAAGATACATACACTTAATATATGACAAAACTCCACCACTGTAATTTCGGGTTTCCCAATTGACTTAGTTATGATGGCAGTGCACACTCAGTGAATGTATATTGAGTGGTACCATAACACCCAATACAGCATTCAGCTTCAAGCCAAAATCTGTCAATCTGTACAAAAATGCCAAGTTCAATGCAAGTTCTCTTCTTCTTGCTTGCTAGAAGACTCACAGTTTCATTCATATCAAGACAGTGACCTACAATGAAAAACAGTGTTAAAAATACTTGTTCAAGGTTTACTCATCATATTGTATATTGCAGTACATGCTAGACAGCAACGTAACTGATCCAGGTTTCACTGTAGACCCAAAACTCTGAGTTTAAACTGGCTTGAAGGGTTCATGATTTAAGGCACTCAAGTAACTGTAACAGAATATCTGCTGTACTAATAAAGGACTAATCTAACACATACCTCCTACTGTTCCTGCATAACCCAGTTACATTTCAAAATGGCTCCCCCCACTAAACCCATTGCCAAATTGGCTGCATTTAGCAGAGAGTTCTACTCCATCTGATTTCTGTTTTCATCAAGGTTGCAGAGAAACGTCCACTCCCATAGATCATAAATAAAATGGAAAATTCAAAAATAAACCCTTATGGTATAATTCCTACATAAACAAATTGTGAAATAAAAGGAAAAGTCTACTTGCCATATAAAAGGCGACCTCTTTCCCCTTGCCAAAAAAGGGATCTAAAGCAGATCAGGAAAAAACCCAAGCCTTCTGTTAGGAAATGTACGGTTGATGATGACAGTATGAATCTCACACAACACACAGTTCTCTGGAGCTTATGCGGATCCTGAGATCACTGCTAACAATATCCAGATCAATTTAGCTTCAGTTTTACTCTGTATTGTCCACTCCTTCCCCTATAATTTATATTCATCAAGACTTAACATTTAGAAGGAAGGTTTTATTACCAAAAATCCCATATACAAAATACAAACTACAGCCCTTATCCCAATTAGAGTGCATTTGAAAGAATTATAGAACATTTTGAGATTTATTTGGTATCCTAAAAAAAACTAGAATTGTATACAAACATCATATAAGATCCTGGGGTAAAGCAGGCATCACGTTACCAGATAAATAAACTTATTTTATTTATTTATTTTACCTTTGTTGACCAGGTTAGTCCTACTAGGCTGCTGAGCTCTTTTCAGGGAGACCCAAGGTGTTATTTATACTACTAGGCATCAGAAAACCTCCCTTACTCATTACCAAACCAACACTAGATCTTCTGGACCATAGTTGCAAGTGAATTGCAAGAACTTACACATGGACCTTTTTAGTCACGAAAAAGATGAAACTAACAAGTGCTTCCTTGGACGTTTTAGATAAGAAAATGTGGTTAAATATATGCAATTATATTCAAGTGTGTGTGTGTGTGTGTGTGTGTGTGTGTGTGTGTGTGTGTGTGTGTGTGTGTGTGTGTAAAAATCAACTAACTTGCATATTAAAAGGATATTGAAAAAGAAACTTGAATAAAATGGGTTAATCTGTTAGTGCTCTTTTGTTCAACTGTCGCAGTGGAAAATGCTTTAGTGAGGATGATAAGAAATTATTTAAAATTTGATTTTGTAATTTGACCAGGCTCAGATAGTATAATAATTCAGGGAATTAGAAAACATTCTCAGAAGAAATTTTAAGTCATTTCATTCATGTAATAAAAGTATCGCTAAATGTTTTTATCATATCTTTGCCATATAATGTACAACAACAATGAATCTACACATATGTCTCACGCCTTTACTAAATATGTATTAGAAATAAAGAACAAGCTTTTGAATTTTATTTTGCATGATGAAGAGTCAAACCTATTCTGAAAATAATAAAAAAAAAATGAATGCTGAAGTCAACTGGAAAAACTTCAGTTGTTCAGCACTGCAGAATTTTCACGTTCTCATACTGCCTTCCATACATCACATACGTTAGCAAAAATAAAATGATTAAAATAACCCTATATGCTAGAGATCTAGTAAGTAAAGTTAACTGGATCCACATAATGCAGGTATGTTATTAAAAGTGTCTGGGGAATATCAACTTTTTCATCATGAAGGTGTTATGATCTGGCAAGATTCTTTTTTTCAACATGAACTTGGATAATTATTACCTACTGCGGATTATTCGAGCCATTGCAAGAGAAGTCATATCAACTTTTTGCAATTTAAATTGCACTCCCCAACATAGCAAATTTCTTCTACTTATGAAGCAAGCAATTTTTAAAGAGACAATCACTAAAAGCAGAAAACTCTTAAAGATCAGTGCTTCAAATCTATGGTCCAAAGTTTTATATTTAATATATGTAGTTACTGTTATGCAAGACTTTAACAACATTTTTAGTGTAACTTGATATGTATTATTAAGGAAATTCAGTGACTATAACTGGTTATAGACATAATGTAAATAGTTTATACAGTTATAATAAGTTTTTGATCCAAAAATGGGAAATAGGTTGTTCTTAAATTTATATGAGGAGTGGAAAAGATGATGAAAAGAATATAAGTAAAAAGTCTGTTCTTTTCTATATTTGTGAGCAATAAAAAAATACCGTGAAGGAAAAAAAAAACGCATCATCTATATTAAAGACAAATGTCATGAATTACAAAGATCCAGAAAATGTGCTGGGCTGACTGATGGTGACAAATACAGTAGTGTCGCTACTGGTTATATACAAAAATGCTTGGGAGTACTGTCACAATTATCCATCAACATGAAAGTGTCCCCATCACAGGCTCATGTGATTATAAAATCATAAGTCTCACCAGTACCACACTCATATGGTCATGGAACATATCACAGTAGATCTCAATGATACAGGAAACCTGCAGCTCCTTGATCCAAATCAGTCTGACTTTCTTAAAGGCAGAGCCTATCAACTCAAGCAAACTGATTACCTCAGTAGGGTCACAGAAGCCACAGATATAGTCCCATTCATTCCACACTGCTTATGTGGATTTCGTTATGGCCTTTGACATGATTCCCAATGCAAGTATTATTGACAAGTTTACACATAATCTACCTCATCCAAGGCATAGCCAAGTGGCTGACCTACAAAACCCACACAGTTAGGATCTGGGGTACTATTCCCATACAAACACCACTGGAGTTCGGTTGGCCTCTGTCTAGGGACTATTCCTGTATTAAATCAGAACTTGATGGACTATAGCTCACCATGTTTGCCACCGACTACAATCACTTGCTCCCCCTTTGGATATTTGCATCTTTCAGCAAGAACTTATTTAAACTAATGCCTGGTGTACTTGCTATGGACTAAAACATAATGCTAAAAATGCATTTTGGGTTTGTTTGGTAAGCATAAATTCCTAGCTCATACCATATTAAAAATGCTTCTCGTGAAAATGATTCAGTTGCCAGAAACCAGAGTATCTTCACTGACAAGTGGGCTTTGACCACTGTGTGCCTGCAAAATCATTCTATCTGGCACAAAAGCCATATCCTATAGGAAATAACGTAGTAGTAATTTCTGTGTACTTTTTTTCTCATCAAACTCAACAAAGAATATGTAATCTTTGGCATTTACTCATTTAATTATAATGCCGAAATAGAAAGGCCATAAAGATTAGTAACCAAGAAACTTACTGGTCTAAACTTTCTAAACAAACTTACTGGCCTAAAAATCCTAAACAATGCTGACAGATTAAAAGACCTAAAAGTCCTCTCATTATGAGATAATCCATGACAACATTTTGTGCCATGAAACACCCTACACCTTACTTAATCTCCTGCACCTGAGTTTAGT
This sequence comes from Protopterus annectens, assembly GCF_019279795.1. Classification (NCBI taxonomy): domain Eukaryota; kingdom Metazoa; phylum Chordata; order Ceratodontiformes; family Protopteridae; genus Protopterus; species Protopterus annectens. The sequence goes on from NC_056726.1 coordinate 825,011,637, forward strand.
AGCATCAGGATGACACACATCTAATATCTTGACCTTCACTGACATATTACTGTCAGCTGCTAGTGATATAGATTTCTAAGTCAGTTTATCCCCTACTTATGGAATAACCTTCTATACATCAAGCAAAGTAACACAAAAGTTTTGGAGGTTGGTATTTGCAGTAACTCAAATTAACAAGAAGTGTTTGAAACCATGAAGATAAATTAAATACATTTTGAATGCAAACATGATGAATGTGAGCTTCCTTGTTTACAAACAATTTATTTTTCAAGGCCCCTTTTACATAATCATTAACCATAACCAAAGGCACTACCTTTGTTTTTTGTTGTAGTTCTATTTTGCATTTATTTGATTTTATTCTTCTGTATAGATTTCGCTTCTATATTTTTTTTTACCTTTGCTCTGACCATTAAATGGTACATATGGTGGATCACTGGCTACCATACTTAATAAATTTAAATAAACAGGACAGAAAGACCAACCAACTGATTAGTGGGACACATCCCAGATCACAAGCGTCAAATGTAGTTTGCAAATGCAGAAACAGTGGCTGAGATTCACAAGGAAGTGTTGCATTTCTCTTCAGAACTGAGTTTTCAAGGAGACTGCCACAGAAAGCGCTGCACAGCTAGTCAGACAATATCAGGCATTGAGCAGTGCTGGCATAGCAAGTAAATGACAGCATTAGAAAAGAAAAGAATAGACATACTAGGACAGACAAAACTAGGCTGATCTATGTCTGAAGCAGCATTACAGTAGTCTACAGGAATGATGTGATGGATATAAGAGGCAAGGCACAGAAGTGTGGAAACATGGCCAAGAAATGAGCACTTGTGTGCAGTATAGCACCATACAGCTGCAACTGTAGTACCAATCTGATACAAAAAGGCAGCAAAGCAGCCAACATATTCATATATGACTGTGCACAGCTAAGTGGTAGCTCTGTTTATCATATGACTGGGGAGGAAATAGGTTAGATAAGAAAGTAGGAAATGGGAGAATAGCAAGCTAGGAAAATATGCAAGGGTAAGTATAAGGTATGAAAGATGGGGGGGTTGTTGGAAAAGAGCCCCTCAGAAGAAGGGTAGGCAGGGAGTGTAGTGAGGGATGACTGTGGATGGAACAAGCAGAAGAGCAGCAGAGACAGACAAACACAGAACACAGACAAAGGCAGTATACATACAAAAAGGGGGTAGGACAGTGGATGACACAAACGTACACCGAGTAAACAAGATGTGATGGAGTGGGTTGAATAACAAACAATTAATGTAGAATGAAACATGAAGGACAGAAAACACCAGGATGAAGACAGCGTGGTGTCCTGGCATGGCTGGATGCCGGGTCATTGCAAACAGCAACAAAACCAGGCATCAATGACTGTGTGGCCAATGTTGTAAGATGGCTGCTCTGATGGTGGCCCAATGGGTTGGGACCGCCAGTTGTGCAACCCTGACAGTCATGCCAAAAAGCATTTCACATTGTGGATATGGGCATCCAGTCACCAGAGCACATCAGCAGAAACAAGCTTCTGCAGCTGATGCCAGGGGACCACAGCAGATGCCTTTTGGTCTACTTTTAGGAAAACAGCCTTTACCCCCTCCTCCTAAGAAGCAGATACAGAGGGCACCAGTGAGCCCTCTAGGTCACCTCCAGCAGGGAAAGCATCATCCCTTTGCTGTGAAGCAGACCTGGTAGCCATTACTACCCCAGCATGAGAAGCATTAGCCAGCCCATAGCAAGGTGGCTGCTGCTTTACCTCTTTCTCTTCAATAACTTAATCTGCAGAAGAATGACACAGTGGGGTAAAGCTATCACACATATGCTACAACACAATCACAGTTGTACAGTGGACTGGCACAAACATCATATACATCTCCTTGCTAAGAGAGGCACGCCTACCTTCTGCAATACCAGTCATGCTCAGATGCACCCCTCTGCCAATGGAAAACAATGCGTGCATTTTTAAGCATACATGTGCAACAGCTGAGTAGAAAACAATATTGAAAAAAAATGCATACAATACTTTCCAGGCTCTCTCCCCTTAAACTCTGCCAACCACTGCTGAAGCAGGTCAGGGTGGTATAATTTCAGGTCATTCTTACAACGCTGGTACTGCTCACCAGAACTGCTGATGCCAATGGCATCATTTATCATTTATTATTCTAGTCATCTCATGGCAGGCATCTACTTTCCACAATGAACCGTTCCCACTAAGTGCTCCACGATGTTCCAGTGCAGGAAGAAGAGAAAATTCCTGTTCTCTCTGGCACACCAATTTAGAGTCTGCATTCCACAGTCCTAGAAATATCCATGACACTCAATCAAGTCCACTCGAGGATCACAACTGCAGCTCAGGAATACGGACTTATTTTTCTGAACTGTGTGCCATGCAGTGTAGAACTATACAGTGAGACAGAGACATAGCTTAGTGCTACATCATGGTATTATAGACATATACTTGCTGTATGCATGGGCACAGAGGTCACATGCTTCTTTTCACAGTGATGTTCAAGCTTCATGTCAACATGTACTGATAGCACACACACTGCACTTACAGTGACTCTGACAATGGCACTAACTTGCTTCATTAGCATACCCACTGCACTAAATGGCCTTTGTCAGTACAATATAAAGTGCCAGTGACATTTACTGCAACACTGCACAACCACAGCATTTTAAGCAGAAGAATTTCACTCAAGTCTCTGTATACATGGAGCATCTCAGAGTTACAAAGAGTCCTGTCTGGTAACATATCACAACAGACCATGTGGTGGTTGTCAGTGAGAGTAAGGCAGACAACTTGGTGGAAGAATAACTGGGAACCCCTGACACAAGTATGGCACAGTACTATGTGCTTGTGATAGGGGACTAACAGTGGACAAAGGAATCCATGGGAAAGATACGCTGTAAGGAGTGTTGAGCTATAGGGCCACATATGTTGAAGCATGGATGTGCAACATAAATTGGAGGGGTGTCACATGTGGGTACATAGCCTGCCACTCCAGTCAAGGGAGTCATCCAGGTTATGCCCAATGATGGCCATGAGGCTCAACAAATATGATATCCCATCAGGATGGATGCATGTGCACTCCTGAGAAGACAGCATCAAGGTCTGAAACCAGATGCCAACACAGTCATGTTATTGCAGCTAAATTTCACTCCTGGAGAATGTGATCCTTGACTCCCAAACAACCTTCTACAGTAAGTGAATACCATGTTTATGTTCATGGCTCTACCGCTTATTACAGTGGAGTCTCATCACTTTGTCTCACCTGCCTCACCTGTTAGGGCGGCTTAGAGATGTCTGACACACAGCATATCAAGTCTATGTGCTACCCTATATAGTATCAGTGTGATACCATATATCTTTTTTCTGTGTTTTCTATATCAAGGCCTATAGCTATGCAACACATGCTGCTTGCCAATGCTGTAAGGCACTGCACCCACCTCTGCCATGACTGAGGCACTGCTGCTACATGTTCCTCCCCTGATTCTCCACCCTGCATTGCTGTTATGACTGGAATGGAAGGTCATGCCATAATATTCACTTGGTGATAACATTTGTATGTGCAAAGATTTGTTACGTAGCACAGCACACAACAAAGATCTTGCTGCAAATATTTGGACTATTTTGCAGTGCCCATTTTGAGAGGTCTATACACTAGAAGAGTCCCTTTACATGTGATGCTATATTTTGCATTTTAACATGGTCTGTGTGTTGCACTTCAGGGTCATCAACTAAAGCTCTTGGGCACATCCAGTACGGTCTGTAACAAAAGGCAAATTATATGTGATCGGCTTTCTCCTTACACATTGTGTTTCTAGACTTGCCTATCAAGCATGTGCATGCATCTACCAACCAGATGACTCTGTAGGAAGTCCTCTCACAGGAACCACCAGCAAAGGTTGGGTGCATGCCGAATGTGTGAATCACCTGAACTGCCCAAGTGGTGCACAGACATATTATAATGGTCTGGGCATTACATACCATCTGCCAGTTTAGGAGAATGGAAGTCCTTCTTGTTGCTGTATTATAGGCCCCCACAAACAGGTGGGGCCTTGATAGCAACACATGTTAAATTGATGGCTATACCTCAGGGGATATGTGCATGTCATAGAAGTCCTTTGTAGTTTTGGTTCCCTCATTTGCTGTCCTTACTCACCAAATATTTTCCTCTACATATTGTAGAATTATATCAAACAGTAGTCTAGTATTCACAAGATTGAGACCTGTGATATCCCTATTGTGTCCCCTACAGTTAAGATACTTAACGGTATAACTTGCATCCCCCTTAGTTCTGCTTCTAGTTCCTTATACTGTCCCTGTCCACTTGGAAATGTTCCACAGCTTGCTGTTCTGTCAGCTGGAGGTATGCCAAGGGTACAGTCTCAACCTCCTCTGGTGGTGCAGAGAAGTATGACACACAACTGATCGCACTGTCTACAACAGCAGCTCCCAATACATGCTGCTGTACTACTGTTGCTGCTGCTGTTCCTACCATGGATCTTGTAGTACATCATAAATGGTGGCATTCAAAAATGGGTATGCAGTACCGTTGTTTAGGTCTGTTTATGGATAACTCTAGCATTGTGGATTTCTACAACTACATAATCCTTGTGACTCATTTGCTTGGGGTTTGTCATTTCCATGTCATTTTCTTCTCAATAAACATCTTTATTAAATTATCATGACATAGGCAATCTTGCATTTATATAAATGAAAAACAAACAAAATTACACCACTTCAGCTAAAAACATTATACATCACAGACACCTTTGAAACAACTGTAGTTGCAGACATTATACATCACTTATAACCTATCCAGTCATTGTCAGTTAAGCATTATATGACTCATTCAAATCTTGCCTCTTAAACCTCATTCCTTCTCTGCATATACTGTTCCCACAATTCCCATTTTTCCTATGCAGTTTGCTATTTCCCTTTTCTAAATTCCATTTGTTTTATCACTGTTACTATATTCACTACTACTAGTAAAGTTGGTCTAGACTGATTTCCTTTTTTTAGTAATTGCTTTTTTGGCAGCCTCCATAATTAGACTCAGCAAGGCTTTATGTCTAGGCGATTCTGATTCTATATCATAGCTCAAAAAAAAAATCATCTCCCCATTCAATCCAATCCGCTCACCAAGCATCTCCGACAAAGCGGTCTGCAAGGAATCCCTAAAATCTGACAGCTCATTACACTCCCAAAAAATATGTTCCCAGACACCTCTTTCTTGCTCATCACATCTCCAACATTTGCTATCCACCTGAGGAAAAATTCTTTGGAGTCTACTTGGGGTATAAAAATACCTATGTAAACACATCCAGGCAAAGATCCTAAATCTTCTAGACTTTGTTGCATATTTGGGAGATATACATACACACCCCCATTGTCTCTTTGTGAATTGCTTATCCAATCTCTCTTCCCAATCCTTTCCAAGCTCCTCTGATTGATTCTTATAATTATCATACAATATTTTACATGCTTTACTAATTATTCCTTTTTTGACAGTGGCTTCTGTTTTAGATTCTACTAAAAACTCTTAACAGTGTTGGTCTTTCATTTAGAACCCCCTATTTCTTTTCTTTGTCTATACTCGGATATCAAGCCTCGACAGGGAACGCATATCTCTCAACCTCAACAACAAGAAATCTGGACAAATTCTAAAATGATGGGGAGACAAAGGCCCAAAATTAGGGACAGATTTTTTGCTCTTATAAGCTCAGAAAGCTGCTAGCATAACATGATTAGTGTTACCATGTATTTTCTGAGGGATATTAAGTCTGAAACTCAAATGTATGTCATTATTTGGTCATTATTTAGTGACTTCAATCCTCTGTAATTTGCCAGAAAACCACAGGTTTTACGTGAACCAGATCAAATATTCAAGGCAAAAATCTGGACATTCTGTGAAAATCTGTACAGTTGAGAGGTATGTAGGGAAGGCAATCTCTAACCTGCAGTCCAAATAAATTCTTGGCCTTTTGCCATTCTATTTTCTTTCACTTTCTAGTTATTTGCTCCCAATGCCTTGGTTCCTTTGCCAATCTTCTCTAATAAATTCCAGCCCCCTCTTACCTATTATCTGTATCCCTAACCACAGCCATCCCTATTGGCAGAATCTCTCTTCTCCATTCGCGTGCTGGTTTAGTTCTTAGAATACTCCCTGCTATTTTATGAATATAATACTCTGTATGATTTTTGTTGTTCTCCTTAAGAGTCTGCATCCAGAATTCCAATCTCTCCTTATTTCTTTAGCTCCACCCTGTATTGTCATCATTCCTTTCCACTTTGAATTATAGTTTTCTGATTTTGCTATGTATAAGAGCCTTAACTGTGTTGGTGTAAAACACCCCCCTCAAACTGGGTAATCCTAGTCCACCTTGTTCTATTGAAAGAATCATCTTATCCCTCTTGACCCTTGTTGTCTTCCCTTCCCAGACAAAATCATTCAACTCTTTTTTAATTGCTATCCACAGCTTCTTCTCTGGTTGATAAAAATATGCCTGACCTGTGTATAAGACTAAAGGGACTAAAAACATTTTAATTGCTTGTATCTTAGTATCCATATAACAAAGTTTCCAGTTTCTTGATTTTTGTATTACTTTCTGTTTAGTCTCTTCTCACATATCTCACATATCCTTAGCTGCCACAACAGAGTTATTTTTTAATCCATACTCCCAAATACTTCATTTTATCATGTTCCCATAAATATGGATATTGTTGGAACAATTTGTGTGTGGGTACACAATTCACCGCTATTGCCTTGGTTTTAGCTTCATTAATTCTGTATCCCAAGAAGATCTGAAACTCAAAATGTTTCACAACACTGTCCTTTTCTGGTTTTGTCATGTATGAAAAAAAAATCATCTGCAAATAGAGCCAACTTTTCCTGACTACCATACCAATTATATCCTTGAATTTCTGAGTCCCTTATTTTCTTTGCCAGTGGTTCTAAATATAATGTAAACAACAAAGGGGAAAGTGGACAACCCTGCCTGGATTATTTCCATGTCATTATGCAGTTATTGGCATGTGCTATTTTCACCATTGCACAGATGCACAGTATCTTTGAATCCCCCACAGCCTGCAACATTACCATTGCTCATACTAATTTGCACAGCACAGTGTATTAGCTGTGCATGACTGCCAGGCAGTATTTAAAACTGGAAAGAAGATAAAGTTTCTGGTGAGATCTGCCATGGATATGCTTTGATGGCACAAAGTACAATGCCGTTTATCACTCATGGCAGCCCTTCTTTGCCTGCTAAATGGGTTAAAAATATGCTGTTTTACACGTAAAACTCAACTATATACTTTTTAACTTCTAATAACTGGTTTGGGGCATGCTGTCTAACTACAGCATATTTTTGAAATGTACAAGCATTATGCAAGATAGCAGTAGTACTTCCATTAAAATTAATCCACACATGTAGCATTTTTGAAATGTAAAACACCAAAACCTGCTTTCTCCGTCAACGTTATTGGTTAGGAAGCACGTAAGCTTATGTACCACTTTTGCTCTGACAGAATGCTATGACACAAAGTGAACATTAATCACAGTAAAGCACAGTGACTATTGCTGGTTTAGACTGAAATTAACTCTGCACACTTTATGGTGGACTCAGTAATTGACATCCCATCCTAAAACGTCAGTCCCAAACAGTCTCATTCTACTTCCCCATCATCACACTGACAACCCCAACACAAAGCTCTGCACTTGCTATGGTCACACATTTTGCTGCCAAAACAGCAAAACTCCAGTCATCACATACACATAGTACAACTCCCCTAACAATACTTCAGCGATATTTTACTTCTCTCTCATCCACATCTTTGTCTTTAATACAAATTTAAGCAACAGTTTCACTACCATACCTATAAAGTACAACAGTTATGCATTAGCAATACATCTACAATTCCAACTCCAACCTTCAAGGACAACTACCATCTCATTTAAATACTGCCTTCTTTTATGACACCACCACAAAAGGCTGTGCCTACTCAAGCAACACATCATCTTGATCATAAACAGGCTTCTCTGCTCCACCTAACATGGTATTCATTCACACAGATAATTCCAAGCCCTTCTATTCTGTACACTTAGTAATAACACCCTTCTTTGTTCACTGGTACTTCAAGACCACGCCATATGTGAGTACTTCAAGTCCTCAACTTCACCCTCCAAACCCCTGCAAACATAAGTTTTCTAGAGCTCAATACCTGAACCTTTAATCTTCACTAATTTTTACTTCTTATTACTTGCTTGTTTGTTTACCAGAGTGGTGGACTGATCATAAGTCACCCATTGCAGACACTGAGAACATACAAAATAATAGAGAATGCAACATATAGTTATTCAAAATAAAAATACAAACTGGTGGCTAACGATAATAACAGGACATAGAAGCTTATTTATACATGGGTATATGCAAAAAGATAGAGGTGTACCCACAAACATTTACATTACATAAACAGTATTTGAAGTATTTATACTGCATGTGAAATAACAGACTGGTAGTGATGTCTAATTAAAGGAGAGCATGATAATCTACCCTGATTAGTTGCCTGAGGGTGAAATAATTTATGTATTGTGTGAATTTAAGCGATGCCAGGATGCTGGAAACAGATGCCTTTGAATCTATCTTGAAGCTATTTTAGAAGTTGAGTTCTGAATTCACTAAGGGTACTACAGACTTTAATGCCTAAAAAAGGCTGTCTCTCAGTTTTGGGTAGATGGCTGAAAAGATATGATCAAACAGTGACTGATCACTGGAGGACGGACAGGCTGAAGTAGATGTGGTTAACTTTTGAGGAGCATTGCAGTGTACTGGTGCTGATGAATAATTTGTAAATCTGCATAAGGTACAAAAGGTCAAGCTTATTTATGATGGGGAGCCACTTTGCATGTGCAAGCATATAGTACTGCCATATACAATGATGGGAAAGGAGAATTAATCTACATAATTAATTAGACAGAGTTGATAAATCAGTGGTATTTGATGTGGAGGAGTACACTACTAGGGGCAATCCATCTTCTAATTGGGGATACAGAATGCCTTTGCAGATAGAAGTTCAAAACCACATGCAGAGTATTACAGGCTGTGTAGTCATCGAAGGCCTGGGGAGAAAAGCTCCACAGAATTAATCATCATCAAATAAACACTAGTACAAATGTAACTTAAAAAGAAAAATACACACACACACACACATATATATATATATATATATATATATATATATATATATGGGTCTACTTTATAAGATCGACAGACCATTTGATCGACAGCTCATTTGGTCGACAACCAGTATTCAAGGCAAAAATAAGAAGTTATGTACTCACCATAACGTTCCATCCGAGTAGGTAGCTTCATTTGTCTGCAACCTGTGGGTCTTGGATCCGATATCGGATCCGAGCCGGCAACTTGTTTCATAGCTAATGGATCTGAGCTCCTAGCTCCTCCCCTCACCCATAATTCCCTGCCAACCCTCCATGACCTCAGATCAAGTTTGCCCCTCAATATGTACCCAAAAAGGGTATTCCAACTTACATAGATCCGCTGAAGGCCAGGGGGAAGGGGGGGGGGTGGCTGCAGACAAATGAAGCTGCCTACTCAGATGGAACGTTAAGGTGAGTACATAACTTCTTAATCTGAAGTAGGGACTTCATTTGTCAGCAACCTGTGGGACAGAGTCCCCAGCTACCTGAATCTTGGGTGGCCATCATGGAAGGATATTGCGGAGCACCGCAGAGCCAAAGGATGCTCTCCCTCTAGAAATCACGTCCAGTTTGTAGTGGTTAATAAAAGTATGAGATGAGGCCCAAGTAGCTGCCGAACAAATATCATCCAATGGAACTCTAGATTTGAAGGCCGCAGAAGTAGAGATGGAACGAGTGGAATGTGTGCGAACTCCTTCAGGTGCAAACTCCTTCAGGTGCAGGTCTCCCAGAAGCTTGGTACGCTAACAGGATACATTGTGAAATCCAGCGTGATAGAGATATTTTTGATATTGCTTTCCCCAAATTAAATTTGGCAAAGGAAATGAACAGCTGGTCAGATTGTCTGTGACCAGCTGTTCTATGAGTATAAAAACGTAGCTGCCTATGAACATCTAATGAGTGCAACTTGTACTCTCCTTTATTCTGATATTTAGGAAAGAAAACCAGTAAATTTATGGATTGATTTATATTGGTTTCTGATGCTATTTTGGGAAGGAAAGAGGGATTGATCCTGAGGTAAACTCTGTCCGGATGAAAGATCAAATAAGGAGGCTTCACAGAAAGAGCTTAAAGCTCCGAAACTCTTTTCGCAGAAGTAATGGCTACAAGGAATGCTGTTTTCCAGGACAAGTATTTGAGATCTACTGAAGCAGCAGGTTCAAAAGGTGGAGCAGTCAGGGTTTGAAGAACTAGTGAAAGATCCCAAGGTGGTACGGCTTCTTTTATAGGGGGTCTAAGCAAAAAGGTGCCCTTGAGAAAGGTTTTACACAATTTGGCCAACATCAAGGGCCCTGTGTCATGTCCCACATGGTAATGGGAGATGGCAGCCAATTGCACTTTGACAGTTGAGCAACTAGCGCCTTCCTGAAAAAGTTCGGTTAGGAAGTCTAATATGGATGGAAGAGGAGCCGTAAAGGGATCTAGATTATGATGCTTCGCCCAGACGGAGAAACGCTTCCATTTACTGTGGTACACTTTCCTGGTGGAGGGCTTATGCGCTGCCACAAGGATGGCTTTGACTGGTGAAGAGATACCAGGAGTCCTAACTAGGAGTGGAACTGGAGCAACCAAGCTGTCAGCTTCAGATTGTCCAGATTTGGGGTCGGTAAGTCCGACGGATGGGAGATTATATCTGGACTGGGATCCAGAATCCAAGGGGGATTCACTAGGTGAGACCACAGGTAAGGGAACCAAATTTGCCGAGGCCAGAATGGGGCAATGAGGATCATCCTGCTCCCCAACCGCGAGGCTTTCTGTAAGAGTTGCAGCATCAGGGGTAGAGGAGGATAGGCATAAAGTAGACCGAGTGCCCAAGCATGCACCAGAGCGTCTCTTGGGGTTTCCCCTGGAGGGGGAATCAGAGTGAAGAAATTGCCGCATTTGGTGTTTGAGGGAGAGGCAAAAAGATCGCAGCAGGGTTGCCCCCATATTGCGAATATCTGCTTCGCTACTAGTGGGTTGAGAGACCACTAGTATGGGGTAAGAAGGGTGCGGCTGAGTTTGTCCGCTAGGATGTTGGCCCACCCCGGAATGTGCGTTGCAATCAGAAAGCGGTTGGTGGAAATCGCCCATTCCCACACTCTCATGGCTTCGCGGCATAGAGTGTAAGACCTGGTTCCCCTGTTTGTTAATGTACCAGACAACCGACATGTTGTCCGACTGAATTGCAATCGTTCCTACGAGGAGGAGATTCTGAAGTGCTTGCAACGCGTATAGCACCGCTCTCATCTCCAGAACGTTGATATGCTGGGAGGTCTCTGTATCGTTCCACGTGCCTTGGACGGTCCTGCCTGAATAATGCCCCCCCCCCACCCGAGGCGGGAGGCGTCCGTGGTCACCGTGGTGAGAGGGGGAGAGGTGCAGAAGGGTCGGCCCATATGGAGGTCCGGAGCATGGAGCCACCATAACAGAGCCCTCCTGCAAGCCTTGCTGATAGCAATGGGGTGATGGAGAGGAAAAGACAGAAAGGACCATTGTACTAGAAGGGTCCACTGCAGTACCTGAATGTTCAGACGGTCGCACGGAAGGAGCGTTATTGCTGCCACCATGGAGCCCAGCACCCTCAGGACCAACTCCGCCGGTGGGGTCTCTGATTGGAGGATAGCCCGCACATGAAGTTGCAAATTCCGTAGTCGTTCCAACGTCAGAAAGGCTCGTAGATCTCTGCTGTCTATTCTGGCTCTTATGAATTCTATGACTTGTGTCGGGGCCAGAAAGGATTTGTCGGCATTGATGGTGATGCCTAACTGTGGGGGGCTAGGCGGAGAAAGAAATCTCTGGCTGAGCAAAGTAGATGCCTTGTTGGGGCGGTCAGGAGCCAGTCGTCCAGGTACGGAAAGACCTGTATTCCCTGGAGTCTCAGGTGGGCCGCAATCACTGCTAATACCTTGGTGAACACCCTGGGGGCTGTGGTGAGGCCAAAGGGAAGGACTCTGAACTGGTAGTGACTGGCTCCCAGCTGGAAGCGGAGGAACCTCCTGGATCGTCTGTCCATTAGAATGTGGTAGTACGCATCCTTGAGGTCTATAGAGCACATCCAATCGTTCTCCCTTAGAAGGGGAGAATAGATTGAAGAGTGACCATTCGGAATTTTTCCTTGGTTACCGACAGGTTCAAACGGGACAGGTCTAGAATCGGTCTCAAGTCCCCCGTCTTTTTTGGCACCAAAAAGAACCTGGAGTAGAACCCTAATCCGAGCTGGTCTTGGGGGACGGGCTGGATGGCTCTTTTTCTTAGCAGCTGCTGAATTTCTGCGGCTGCAGCCTCCCTCTGATCGGGTGGTACGTCGGGGAGGTTCTTGAATTTGGGGACATGAAGTAATGGGATTTTGTACCCTCTGGATATAATTCGAAGCACCCAGCGGTCTGTCATGATGGACTCCCATGCTGCTAGGTGCTCCGAGAAGCGCCCCCTGACTGCCTCCAGAGTGGAGCAGTCGGGCAACCCTTCAGGGCTGCTGCGTGGGCCGGTCAGAGAAAGGTTCTCTGGACCCAAAGTTTCTCGGAGCCCCTCTGCCCCTGGGGCGGTGTCCTCCCTGTCCTCCTCTGCCATGGAAGGACTGGTTGTCCGGAGCGGGTTGGGAATGTTGCGATTTCCGGAACCACATCTTCTTCTGACCCTTTTGGTTTTTCGAAAAGGACCGCTGGGGGGCAGAGAAGCGGACTCCGACGGCAGACAACGTCTTCCCATCCTTCTCGCTCTGGACAAGTGTCTCGCGAACCATTTTGCCAAACAGGGCAGAACCATCGAAAGGGGCGTTTGCAAAGGATGCTTTAAAGGGCTCCGCAAAGTCACAATGACGGAGCCAGGCCTGACGTCTCATGACTAGGCCCACTCCGCTAGCTCTAGCGGCTCCCTCGGTGGCGTGGGACAATAGCCGCATAGAGGTATTTGAAATGGATCTCAGAGTGGCCATTCGGGTGGAGTACAATTGTTTGTCCTCCGCCATGGACTCAGGGGGGAGGCAGCGTATTCTTTGATAAGATCCCGCTGCATCCTGATGACATGTGCCATATAGTTCAGAGACCTTACCGAGAAGGTCGCTGAACTAAAAACTCACTTCCTTAAGCAGTCCATCGAGCGGGACTCCTTGCTCGGTGGATGGACGAGGGGCTCTCCTGAGCTAGTTCCCTCTTCGTGGCTGCCGCCATCAACATGGCATCTACGGGGGGACCCTTGTTCCAGTGTGACCAGTCTGCGGGGGGGGCTTAGTATCCTGTCCGGGCATTTGGGTATTGGCTCCATGGTGTCCGGGTCCTTCCACGCCCTGGTGGTAATAAGGTCCACCAAGGGGTCGGCCGGAGGGGACAACCAAGAGGTAGACGGGCCTGCTTCGAATGCCTCCAGAAACACGGACTCATCGGAGGAAGACTTGGGGGCAGACCACCCACCTCTGATCCTCAGCATCTCCATGATGTCTCCAAAGGAGACATCCTCAGGGGGTGATCTTGGGGAGCCTTCCCCTTCATCCAAGTCCGTGTCCACAGTTAAGGACTCAGGGGAGTCCACATGCCTCCTCTTGCACTTATGCTTGTGGGACACTTCCTCGGGGGGGGCTGTCCGAGGAGGTCTCGCCAGCAACATCCTGTTCCAATGGAACTACCTGGGACATTGAAGCAGGCTGTCCCTTAGGCCGGGTGATGGAAGTCTGGCCCAGCAGAGAGGGAGTGCAGGGTGGAGCTGAGACAAGGGCCGGGGGGTCCGGATGCACTCGACACAGCCCTCTCCACTACATCGAAGGCCGAGGGGGAACCACTCTCTCTGGGCTCCGAGAGTCAGCTCCCACTCGGATCCAATGAAGGGATCGGAACCGGCGCCGAGACCATCGGATCTGAAGGACCAGTGCGCTCCGACCTGGACGGAGCCGAAGGCACACTGAATCCCTTGGATCCGAAGCTTGGGCCACGGCTCCGAGAGGTCGGATCCGACAGACTCGAGGGCAGGGTCGGATCCGAAGTACCAAGTACTGTCGGCGCCGACCCAAACCCGGCTCCGACGCTGCTCGGCTCCGAATGCTTCAAACCCGGGTAGCGGGTCGGAGAAGGAGCAATTGGAGCGAAAAATAGTGTCGAGCTCCCCCCACCCCGAAGGGGGGGGGGGGAGGCAAGAGCACTCTCATCTGCAGCTGGGCCTGGATGAATCCTTGCATCATCCGGTCCAAGTCTGCATCAGACATGTTGAATGTTGATCTCGAAGAGGGCACCGAGGCAGGCCTGGAATGCCGCCTCGATGACCTCGATGGAGATCGGGCCTCCTCCTCCTCGGGCCCTGGGGAGAAGCAAGGAGATCAGAGCCGAGGAGGAAGAGACCTAGAAGCAGTGGAGGGAGAAGCCCGCTTGGCTGGCGGGGCCGAAGCGGAGGCCTCGGCCCGCCGCTTGTGGTGCTTCTCCCTCCGTTTCTCCCTCCTAGCCTCCCTGTCCTCCGGTGCTTTAGCGGGAGTTTGAGTCCCGGCCGAAGGAAGGGGGGCAGGAGTGGCAACAACCACAGCCTGTGGTAGTGCCACGGGAGCAGCGGAGGCCGGAGCTGAGTCCGGGGGCAAAGGTCCCGCCAGGACCAGCTTCGACCTCCGCTCTTTCAGTGCCCTGGGGTTGAACGCTGCACAAATGGTACAGCCTGAGGTGCGGTGTTCAACCCCAAGGCACCGAACGCACCGAGTGTGGCCATCAGCCGGGGAGAGCTTATGGCCACACTCGGTACATTTAGAAAAAATGGCTTTTGGGGCCTCAGCCATACTTTAAAGAAAAAAAGGAGTGCTACACAAACACACAGGCCCCAAAAACACAACACACACTCACTAACGACCAGCGAAGGGAGGGAAAAAACTATGTAAAAAAATTTAATATTACAGGGAACCTAACTCTTACACACTTTTTTAAATAAAGGTAGAGAAATTTGACAGAAAAACAGACTTAACTGACGATTTTTTGCTAGAGCTCAAGGAATCCAGCCATCCACAAGCGCGGCAAACTAGATCTGAGGTCATGGAGGGTTGGCAGGGGATTATGGGTGAGGGGATCAGCTAGGAGCTCGGATCCATTAGCTATGAAACAAGTTGACGGCTCGGATCCGATATCGGATACAAGACCCACAGGTTGCTGACAAATGAAGTCCCTACTTCAGATCCTAGGATTTGCCCCCCTCTCCAATGTTGTGCGACCCTGCAGTTGATATATATAGTTAGGGGGGTGTGGGGGTCACAGCCTATTTTCATTTAAAATGTGTAGTTTTTGTTGTATTTTCATGTTTTAAATGGTGTGCCCCCCTAACTATATATATCAACTCCAGGGTCACACAACAGTGGGGAGGGGGGCAAATCCCTGTTAAGTGCCCTGAATACTGGTTGTCGACCAAATGAGCTGTCGATCTTATGACGTAGACCCATATATATATATATATATATATATATATATATATATATATATATATATATACATACACACACACACACACATATATACATTTTGATAGTGGAGTAGTGGAATACATAGAATACAATAAAGAATGAGGAGACACCAGTAATGCAAAAAAATATGAGTAAAAAAAAAAGCTTTTTTTTTAAATGAAGAATGCTTCTTATTGAGTTGCTCTAAAAAGTAAAAATAAAGAAGGAGAATGGAAAATAAGTAGAGGAGTGAAAACTTTGCAAAAGGAACACACGTGCTGATTTCAGAAAAGCATTACTGGGTGGATTTGCTGATTCCTGCTACTACTTCTGCTACCTCATTACTAGAATCAGTGACAGAGACACAAAACCAAATTCAATAAAAAGCATTCTAATAATAATCAATAAAAACGATGATTAAATATGACAATCAGTATTTTACAAAAGTATTAGAAGTATACTCTACAATGCAAGGAAATAAAAACATTGGAAGTCCAGCCTAAGACAAGGGAGAGGGCAGGTGCTGAAAGGTATAGACAGATAGTATGATAAGAGATATGGTTAGTAAGAATGAAAAGTATTTGTTTTGATCTGCTGAGTGCTAATTAATGATGTAATAACAAGATAATTTGTGGACAGTCAAGGGAGATGACTGGTAAACCGTTTTAAATCATTTTGGGAGTTTTGTTAGTGTTCAACATTTCACTAGGATTAAGTGTGAAAAGAAGGCAATTTTTAGTATTTGGGTGAGCTGTTGTACATTATAAAAAGGATTCATGCTTGGATAACTCACTGAATGTGTTACAGATACGGGTGAGGAAGTAAGTGTTAGGGGATGAGGGGATTATGGCATGATGCTATGTTTCAGAAGCAGAGGGAATTAGCCTGCCTTAATTCTACCAATGTTTCCAGGACTTTGCTGCTTTCTATCACTTGGTTCACTACAGTTTTGAGGACAAAGCAAGATTTCTTTTGGCAGACATTCTTAAGCAAGGATTACAGACTAAAACAGAAGTCACCATCTCAGTAAAAGTACAGCTTACCCATTATGTTACATGGAAATAGTACATAATTCTTAAGCACAGCTAAGTAAAATTTGTTCCAATGACAATTTAACAGCCGTGATCTTTCTTGAAAATTCTCATTTTGAATAGTACAAACGTACATACAGCTAGTGTGGCAACAAAAAAGTATTGCCTACTTTCACCCACTGGCACCCCTAAACTTACACAACTATAAGGTCACAGTACCAATGTAAGCTTGGGAAATGGGCACAAAGTCTGAGAGCACTGGCTGTGTTATTCCATAAACCACAACTTCTGTGCTGAACTGTAGATCAACAGGCTGAAGTTATCTCATGCTTCTTTCATAATGCTGCATTCTAGACCAATTAGGGACCTTTAGTAGTGCTTACTAGAAACTGTCAGAAAGATGACAAGCCTGTAACTCATCTAAGTGATAATCAAAGTATTACTGAACATATTAGAGTCTTCTGACAGTCCTAACAATTCAAAAAATCAACTGTCCCTGTACTGACAATGACTGCAAAAATACTGCTTTACTTACCCCTTGTTGTTCTTGTCATCTGGGCAGCTCAAAGTCATGACCTAAGGATTACCAAGCTCACGAGAATCAGGTGTTTCCGCAAAACTAAACTGTACCTGCTAACAAAGAGAAGAAAACATTCTGGGTAAGTGATAACGCAAACTAATTTTCACATCAGTGACTTTTCAGCTCCTTAAACACTCACTCCTGTTATAACTAGTGAGGGCTACTACTTACTGAGTCAAGTTCGATTTAGCTTACCCTAATGGATATTACTAGGAACTGCCTACAATGAAAGCTTCCAAGTGTAATTGACTTGATACTATTACAGATTATCTACAACATAATATGATCACTCAGCCCCATCTCATGCATCGTACTACACATGTAAATATGCTGCAGCACAAAGTTTGTGGAAGCAAAACAGATTCCTGGTTTGCAGATGTAATAAATGGGATCTTTTATTTTGCCAAATATGCCATACCATAGCTAAATGTTTACAGACAGCAATACCATCCCTTTTTGGTTTGTGCTGTATTCACGAAAAACCAAACAATCAGCCTGACAGCAAATGGAGCCAATAAAGAACAACCCACCAATGTATATTAAAATCCTCAGTTTAATACCAAATAATGCCAACAAGTAATAAATGGAAATAAGCTTCTTATTCCAAATGGTGACTTGTTTTCTAGTGACCCTTAATGTAGTGGCTCTTTATTCAAATATTTCCCACTTTGAAGGTCTCTAACTTACCAAGAAATTCTAGCTGGAATACTCAGGGCTAAGCTACAGTAAAACTGATATTATCTGTCAGCTGATTTCAGTTGTTCTGCATAATGATTTCTTCCATTTCAACTGTCGTATCTTTCAACAATAGAGAGGCGTAGCTATGGGGGCTAAAATGGCACCAGCGTATGCTAATTTGGACTTAAGTAGTTGGGAGATGTATACTCTCTCCTTTTTCCAGGTTTTCAGCATGTACTTTTTTACTGCCGCTATATTGATGATTTACTTTTAGTTCGGAGTGGCACTTTGTCTCAGCTTAACTCTTTTCTGATGGATTTATCAGGCAGCATCAGTTTCTTATCCTTCACAGTTTCTAGTATGGGACACACAGTTCAGTTTCTGGATGCAAACATTCAGCTTGATCCAGTTACCAAGTCTTTCAGCTAACATATTTTGTAAAAAGACCTACTGTAATAACTATCTGGACTACACTAGCCAGCATCTACCTTTTATGGCAGCTGATATGGTCAGAGGATAGTTCATCAGGCTTTCTCGCTTAATCAGCGAGGACTCCAACTTCTTGGATGAATGTGCTTTTTTGACAGGGCTTTTCAAGGATAGAAACTATCCTCTAGACTTGCTGGCTCATATTAGCAAAGGTTTGCCTGGGTAGGTCTACCAAATTTCTACAGATAATTATTCTGGTCTGCAGGTCTGCACCAAAAACTCCATGCGTATACACCACACACTGAACTTCCCTCTCCACATTTGCAGAGATAGGCAGGGTATTAAACAGATACTGCACAATAACAGGAACATTATCACCAGTAATAAGGAGCTCTCTAATATTTTGGGTTCCCAGCCCACTTTTTGTTATAAAAAAAAGAACTCTATGCATCACTTTTGAAGGGAGGAACCCTCCATTTTATGCACTCTCTACAATTTTACCAGCTGACAGGTTGCTTCGCTGCGGTAAGTGTGTGGCTTGCCCCTACATTATTCAAGATGATCAATACATATTCAAGCATAACAGTTTTTCTGTGAGATGTAAAAACAGGTTTAACTAACAGTACTTCAATGGGTTATGTTGGCATTTGTGCACTTGTTCGTCATTTTACTTTGTCAAAACTATAAGGAGATTGGTGGACCAGATTCAAAAACATAATGTAGCATAAGGCACTGATATTTGTATAATGCACTGGGAAAACCTAGTGTATGTTGCGCCAATTTTGTAGCATTTCATTTTTTTGTTTTGGACCAAGTACCACCATTTTTGGTGATTATAATACTCTTCTTGAGGTAACCGAAGTAAAGTGGCAGCTGCTCTTAGATTCAGAGTTTCCACCTGGCTTGAATGAAAACCTTAACATTAAAAGTGCCTTGAGGTGGTGTGAACTATTGCCTTCCCCCACCACAAGACTATTTAGCTTTTTCTCTCCACCAAGCATCACTTCCCTTTGACCATACAGTTTATTTTTAACTAGCTGGTTGAAATACAACTGAAGTCTTTATACTTGGCTGCATTC